>NW_017804802.1:109013-138245 GCF_001891065.2 Hippocampus comes
GGGCACCTCGCCGTCATCTCGGCACCAGCTGATGCGCGGCGTCGGTTTGCCAGACACGTAGGCGATGATTCGGATGGTGCCGCCGGCGTGGACCACGATCTTCTCCTTGACGGAGGCGTCCAGGTCCATCTCGGGCGCAACTGAAGGACGAGAATCAACGAAATAAAATAAATCAACCGAGCGACGGCTGGTAATTTGTCAAGCGTTTGAATTGTGGTCCCTGTACGTCAAGGCAGCGGCGTATTTCGTCTTACTTGTCCTGTCTCTGGCTTCGATCAGCTCCGAAACGAGTCCAGGCTCGCCGACGCCGGCGGCGTTCACGGCTCTGACTCTGAAGCGGTACAGAGCACCTTCTTTGAGCTCGGCCACCACAAACTTGGTTCCTCTGATCTCCGTGTCCTTGGCCTGGAGAGAGCGCAACCCGGGAATGAGGGACACATTCACCAGTTGGGGAAAGCCGACTCGCCCGGGACGACGCTGCTGGAGTGATCTTAGTTTACCTTCCGCCAGCTCTCCGGGGCCTCGGGCTCCTTCTCGTCAGCGCCGCTCAGTAAAAGCAACTTCCTCTGAGCCTTCTTCTCCTCCTCCTCCCTGCTCACCTCCTTGAATTCCACAATGTAGCCGGTCACCTTGGAGCCTCCGTCCACCAGGGGAGGAATCCATTCCAGCTCCACCGTGGACCTGGTCCAGTCCGTCACCTTGGGGGTGGGCGGACCGGGAGGCTCTGCGCGGTACGCGAGAGATGGGGGGTAAGACACTGTCAAGAAAGTCGCGAGACGTGAAAACAAGGCGCGCACGGTCGGCCACTCGTGAAAGCGAGATGCGGATAGTTGGCGAATCGTAAACAGTATTCGCGGACAATCTGCAATTCTTGAATACCGGTTGCAGACGGCCAACGACAAGTGAGAACCAGTCACAGACTGTTGACAACTCGTGAATTTGGATGCAAGCAGTCAGCGAATCATTAAAAGTAGTCGCCGACAACCCTCGCATCCTCCAAGGCCATTTCCAATGAAGTTGAGACGTCGGCACCTCATTCAAACTCGATGCGGTCATTCAGCAAGCCATGAAAACGCGTCGCGGACACTCGTGAAAAGAAGCCGCAGACGGTCGCGGACTCGTGAGGACTAGTTGCAGATGCTCGGCAACTGACTTGCCGCAGAATGTCGGTAATTCATGAACATGAGTTGCAGACAGTCAGCAACTCAAGGAAACAATACGCAGGCTTTGAATGTCATGAAAACAAGTCATGGACGTCAGCAGCTCATGAAAATTCGACACAGACGACGAGCGACTCATGGCAGCGCGTTGCAGATGAGAAATCGTTGCGGGCGGGTCGGAAACTCGTGAGAACGAGTCACGGGCTCATGGCGGTCGCTGGCTTGAACAGATGACTTACTGATGGGGTCCCTACAGAGCACGGGGTCCGAGGGTACGCTGGGTAGTCCGCATCCGGCGGCGTTGGCAGCGCTGACCCGGAACTGGTACATGGAGCCCTCCACCAGGCCGGTGACGTCCCAGTTGTTTCCCAGCGGCAGGGCCCGGATGGGCTCGCGGTTGACCCGAGCCCAGCGCTTGCTGGTGGTCTCCTTCTTTTCGATGAAGTAGCCGGTGACTGGCGAGCCGCCGTCGTATTCGGGCTCCTCCCAGTTAACCGTCATGGACTCCAGACACACGTCGGTCACGGTGGGCTTCTCACACTGGCCAGGAACGGCTGCACACATTGCACGTTTCAATTGAGGGTTTTGTGCGTTGCGAGGGTCACGAGTTCACGTTTCAAGTCCGGGTTACGATTTGAAGAGAGTGCCGAAAGCCGCCAGGTATAGGGTTGGGCTTTCAAATCAGGGTTTCTGGCCGGTGCGAGGGTACAAAACAAGGGTTACGGTTTCAAGTTCAGGTTTGCTTTAACGATGTGGGTTTTCAACAAGGCTTTCAAATCAGGGGTTCAATCCAGGGTTAGGGTCTGGATGTTGGGTGAGGGCTTCAAATAAGGATTTGATGCTCGGGTTTGGGTTTCAAACACGCATTAAGGTTAAGGCCAAAGTTAAGGTTTCAAGCTAGTGTTGCGATAAATGGAGGGATTTCCACTTTGGCTTCGAAGACTGGCTTTCAGGCGTGCGGTAGCTCTTCAAGTTGGGTTGATTTTCAGAAAAAAAAGGTTTGGTTTTGCAATTTGGATGTCAAACTGGTGTTGCGCGTGGCACTCACTGAAGAGGTTCCTGGCCTTCTCCGGCTCGCTGAGTAGCGGCGGCCCGACTCCAAACTTGTTCTGCGCCATGACTCTGAACTCGTACTCGTGGTTCTCCGTGAGCCGGGTCACCAGGTACGCGCAGTCCTTGGGGTCCTTGGACACGTGCACCCATGACTTGCGGTTGTCCTCACGCTTCTCCACCACGTAGTTGGTGATCTTGGAGCCGCCGTCGTCCAGGGGCGGCTTCCAGGCCAGGCCGATCCTCTCCGCAAACACCTCGGTGAACTTCATTGGTCCCACGGGGGGGCCGGGAGGTCCTGCGAGAGTCGCGCCAAATCTCACTAAAGCCTCGGCGGGCCCATTTGCATTTCGTCTTTTGAGAATTGTTTCTTTTGAAACTTGGATTTCGTTCCAATTCTGATGCGCGGTACATTTCACGTGTCATCGGCGCTCACCAAAGACAGAGAGTTTGACGTCCTTGGTGACGGTGCCCAGGGCGTTGCTGGCGGTCAGGCTGTAGAGGGCGCTGTCGTCCCGCGTGGCCTGCTGCAGCAGCAACGTGCACTTGTCCTGCGTCACCAGCTTGGCGACGCGCTGGTCGTAGCGCACGGCCGCCTTCTGCTCGGGCGCCGCCGGGTCGGCCTTGTGCCACGAGAGGCTGGGGAAGGGGCAGCCGCTCACCTTGGCCGGCAGGCTGACGTCGCAGCCCTCCTCGCCCTCCAGCGCCTCCCGCAGCTCGATGGTGGGTGGGCCTGAAACGGCGCGTCAGCCACGTCGTTACCAGAACGAGCAGCGTTACGTGATGAGGATCCGCAGACTGATTACTCCGAGCGCGACAACAAATACTTCTGCTCCAGCCAATTCTGTCACGGCAGTAACATCAACGACAGAGTGGTTCTCTGAGGTCTGCAGACTCGGATCAGTTTGTGGAGCCCAGGTTTCAAGCACCTATTGCTAATAGCTACTTGTACCGCTGCTACGACTAGTGCTACTTCTACTACCGCTCCTACTACTCGTAATTAGCGGCAGATGTCATTTTAATGAGCCCTTCGAGTTGTGTTTCAAATGTCCTCATTCTACCAAGGGAGACACGCCTCGCAATATTGTGCTTTTTCCTAAATACATTCCAAATAATCTTGACAAAGTTCAGGTTAGGTTAGCATGTGGCTTGGCCCTCGGCAAGCGCTCCACATTCTGATGTGGCCCCTTTGCAAAATTCATTGCTCATACTGGACCGAAACACTTCTGCTGCATTCGTACATTTGCAATAAATATTTCCGAACAGTCTTTTTTTTTTTAACTTGGGGTACATTTCCCTCTCATTGTGACTTGTTGACATGCAACACGTCAACTTAATCATCATTTTTCAATTTTCAAACGACGCAATGTTACAGTGTTTCGCAACAGTATGATGTGTACTTTTTAGGTCAAACAAAAATCTGTTTCATATTACGCTCTCAATGTGACCAATGCTATCATAGCAACTTTTCCAAATAACTACTTGTCCGTACTATGAGTCCGAGCGAGCGAACGACAGAGGGCTACATTTGCTGTTTGGGTGTCTTGGCAAAAGTGAAGTTGAGGCCAGTCCGACTCACAGGTCTGGTCCTTGATGGTGAGCGGCCCGGCGGTGGCCGAGGGTCGACTGGGTCCGGCCTCGTTCACAGCTTTCACTCGGAACTCGTACTCACCGCCCTGAAAAACACACGCACGCCCGCACGCACGCACGCACACATACACACACACACAAAACACGGTCACGGCATGCTTGTGGCAGTCGCTCCAACACTGCATGGGAGCCTCAATTGCCCAAAAAGGAAAGAGGACTCGAGGACCGACCTCCTTCAGGTCCTCCACCACGAAGCTGAGCTCCTCCACGTCTCGCTTGTTGCACTGCTTCCACGTTTCCTTCTCTTTGCCGCTGGTGTCCCAGCTCAAGCGCTCCACCACATAATGTTTGACGGGAGAGCCGCCGTCGTTTTTGGGAGGCTCCCAGGTCAGGGTCACCGTGTTCTTGGTCACCAAGGTGACTTTCAGCTTGGTAGGCGGGTCTGGCGGGTCTGCAAATCAGGCATTTAAATTTTTTTTTTTTTTTTTTTTTTTTTAGCAGCGCCATCATTTGCACAATTCAATTCACTTGGATCATCACTAGTCACACACTTTGGATTGCTCAGGACTCGCCATCCGGTGGGCGATGAGGCCAGACCCTAAATAGACCCATTACAATAGGTCATGTGTCTTTTGTTGAAAGTACTAGTCTGACCCCAACTACATGGCACAAAGTCCTTAGATGTTCGAGCAAACGCCGCGAAAAAGGGAGGATTCTGTTTGGGACTCAAACCCAGCGTGTAAAGTGTCAGTGAGGTGTCTGCGTGCGCTCACAGATAGGGTCTCTGGCCCGGGCGGGATCAGCGGTGACGGTAAACGGACCGAAGCCCAGCCGGTTCTCGGCTCGCACTCTGAACAGGTAGTCCTGTCCCTCCAGGAGGCCTGGGACAACGAAGGCTTGACTGGCGCAGGCCGCATTCACCTGATGGACAAAAAAAAAAGGCACCGGCATCAAGTCTTCATCCGCACAATCTTTTCAATCTGTCTGTCCTTCACTTCCTGCACCTTTGTCCAGGCCTTGTCGGTGACACATTTTTTCTCAATGTAGTAGCTTTTGATTCTCTCTCCGCCATCGTTGTCGGGCAGCTTCCAGATCAGTCTCATGGTTGACCGGGTGATGTCCGTCACCTTCAGATCTTTCGGAGGTCCGGGAACATCTGAAACCATGAAGGAACCGTTAGGCGACACCCAACCGAAAAAAAAAAAAAAAAAGCCCGTTCGATTCAGTCCAATTCAAAGAAGGAAGACGCACCGAGGACGTTGACTCTGACGTTGACGTGTTTCTGTCCAGACTTGTTCTTGGCCGTGATGGTGTAGCGTCCGGAGTGGGTCCTCAAACTAACGGGGATGCTCACAACGGACGTGGTGTCTGTGGACTCGACCTGAGGAGACGCAAGAGCGCGATGAGTTCGGGAGCGACACGTGTTCTCACACGCGAGCGGCCGAAGAAGTCACCTCCGAGTCCACGGGAAGCGTGTGCAGCTTGTTCTTCTTGTGAGATTTGGCTTTGCCCTCAAAGTCCCACGTCACCTTGGGGACGGGACGACCCTTGATGGTGGCGGGGATCCTGATTGGATCTCCGGCACGTACATAGAGCAGGTCGTCCACCAAAACGTCGATGGTGATGGAGGGCGGCACTGAAACACGAGCAGGAACATCGGCGACCGAGTCAGCGCGCTCCCGTCGCTTCATCTCGACGCGCCGTCGCCCGGAACGAAGACTTACACTGGACCTCTTCGATCAAGACCTCGCCGGTGCGGGGGCTGGGGTCCGATTCGCCAATGTCGTTGACGGCAATGATTCTGAAGCGGTAGCGCTTCAGCTCACGGAGGCTGGGCACAGTGAACTCGGTGGTGGGGTGCAGCTCTTCGTTCACCCTCACCCAATCGGATTTGCCCTCGTCCTGGATCTGGACGATGTAGCCCTTGATGGGGCTCCCGCCGTCCTTCTCCGGCGGCTTCCAGGTCAGAGTGACGTTGTGCTTGGTCTTGTCGGCCACCACGGGAGCGGCAGGCATGCTGGGAGGAGCTGGGCGGGGAGGTCAGAACAGTTCAGTCCCAAATGAAATCATCGAGCCGACGGCACAGAAACGCGGGACTGGAATCGCTGAAACCGAAATGACAGCTGGACTCTTCGCGGCTGCATAAGCCTTATCACCTTCGCACAAAATTGTGCAACTCCACTCTTTTGCAGTCGAGGTGAAAGACCTTCAACCACTCAGTGCTTGTCATACTGCGGGTTTTATCCTCAGCTTGTTCCCAGTAAGTCCAAAACTTCCAAAAGCCTTTTGTATCGCAGGTGAAACATTTCCAACGACATGGAAGAGTCCATTCGACTTGGGATGACTCCAAATGTACACTGACAACGCAAGGGTAGACTCACTCAGAGGGTCGACGGCAAATGCCGGGTCGGACGGTGCGCTGAACGGTCCCGTTCCGGCCGAATTGAAGGCAGCGACTCGGAACTCGTACTCACATCCTTCAAACAGGCGAGTCACCTGCCAGACACAGACGAGTTTTCCAGCCCAAATATTTTCGGAGAACTCGGCACGATCCGAAGACCTACCTGGTACTCCCAGCCTTTCATGCCCCTCTTGGTGACCGGCATCTTATTGACTCTGGCCCAGTAGGCGGAGCCTCTTTCTTTCTTCTCCAGCCAGTAGCCAATGATCATGGAGCCACCGTTGTCCCTCGGCGGCTCCCAGGTCAGGGTCACGGAGTTCTTGGAATACTCGGTGATGCTCGGTTTCTCCGGCGGGCCGGGGAGTCCGAAGGGGTCTGTGATCTGAACTTCCTCCGTGGCACAAGGGTCAGACTTGCCGTAGCGGTTCTCGGCTCTGACGCGGAACAGGTAGGATTTGTTGGTATCCAAGTTCCACACCTGCAGCAGAGGGAGGAGGACTTTATAAGAAGGTGTCCTCACGACTACGACCGTGACCACAAATAGCCGATATTGTTACTACAGTAGACGCAATTTATTAGCCTTACTGTCACTATGACTGAAATTATTTCTTTTCCTGGCTCATTCCATTTTTGCCAACATCCGCGGAAGGCGACTACAAAAGACATAAACGCCGGAGGGGGGCAAATCGGTTGCGGTTGACACCTTGACATTTTGGGACAGGCCTCTACGGCCTTAGTAGCGGTTCTGGGCTCTGACGCGGAACAGGTAGGATTTGTTGGTATCCAAGTTCCACACCTGTAGCAGAGGGAGGAGGACTTTGTAAGAAGGTGTCCCCACAACTACGACCGTGACCACAAGGACAAATAGCCTAGATTGTTCCTACACTAGACGCAATTTATCAGCCTCACTGTCACTATGACTGAAATTATTTCTTTTCCTGGCCAGCAGAGGGAGGAGGACTTTATAAGAAGGTGTCCTCACGACTACGACCGTGACCACAAATAGCCGATATTGTTACTACAGTAGACGCAATTTATTAGCCTTACTGTCACTATGACTGAAATTATTTCTTTTCCTGGCTCATTCCATTTTTGCCAACATCCGCGGAAGGCGACTACAAAAGACATAAACGCCGGAGGGGGGCAAATCGGTTGCGGTTGACACCTTGACATTTTGGGACAGGCCTCTACGGCCTTATTTGGAGAGTAGTTCGATGTCGGTGGCGAATCCATTTTGTCTTTGTGGCAGCCTCCAAAAAGTCTCATTTGAAAAAGCACAAACCAGTGCAGTCCATTTTTTTCAGTGGGTACGATTACAGAGTGAAGCGTTTCAGTTCAGGCGTGAGGACGACGCACGTGTTTTGTTCTCAAAATGGATATTGCATTTGATTGACGGTGAGAAGTGACACTTTTGTATTCACATTTTAAATGCGAGCTTTTGACTTTGACCGGAGTACAGGAGTCAAATTTGGGACTTTGATCTGAGCGGGATCCGTCGCGACGGAGTGACCGACTTTGATCCAGCCAGGTGCTCGCGGGACCTACCCGATACTTCTTGTCAATGATGCTGTTGGTGAGCTCCACCCACTGAGGTTCCGCTTCCCGTCCCTCTTCCTCCGCTTCCTCTGTGAGCACGTCCTTCTTTTCAACGATATAGTTGGTCAGCTCGCTGCCGCCATCATCCAAGGGGGCGTCCCAGTGCAACTGGCAGGACTCCGCCTTGATGTTGGACACCGCCACGTTTCTGGGAGGAAGCGGCCGGTCTGGGCGGAGAGACGAGGTTTAGTCGGGTTGCTTGTTTTTTCTTCGTTAGCTCTTCATTTGAAACATTTATCCAGAATGTCAACGTTGAAGGTCAATTTCGAAAGTCTGCTCTCTTGGGGGGTAAGAATGCGGTCCAATTGATAGAAAGGTGTCTTTTTTGGGGGCTCTGCTCTATCAGCTCAATTTTACAACGCAAAAATATCTCTCGAATAATTCCACTCCAATCATCTCACCCCCCCCAAGAGCAGTTGAAGTGGCTTTCGTCGGTGGAGATTGTTTTCTTACATTAGGGGACCGCCCTTTCTTGTGGTTTCATCAGGTTTCGCTCACCTAGCACCATGACAGAAGTGGTGTGACTGGCTGAGCCCATGTTGTTGGAGGCCGAGATGGTGTAGCCGCCGCGGTCCTTGCGCTCGGCGGCGGGGATGGACAGAGTGGACGTGCAGTTCATCCTGCCCGTCACCGCCGTCTCCATCAGCAGGCTTTCCGTGGGCTTCTCCAGCACCGCGTCGTCTTTGGACCACTCCACTTTGGGGATGGGGAGGCCGAGGATGTCGGCGGGGATCTCGACGCGCTCGCCCCTTTTCACCGTGATGCTGTCGCCCTTGAATATCTTCAGCATGTGGATCTCGGGGGCCACTGGGGGGGGATGAGAACAACATGGGATGACAGCTGATCGCTGACTCTGCGGCGGCACCATTCGTAGATAAAAAGTCATTTGACACAGGAGAACCGATGAGAAACCCGGGGAAAGGCTCATGGTCCCGTTTAATGACGGACATCGACGTCCAGTCCAACGATGGACGCAGCAGACTGGATTAAGCGGTGGACTGCGCTGTGATTCTTGACTATCTGTGAAGCCCTTGTAGAGGTATTTTTGCATGAAAATGGTGTCTATTTTCAGAACAAAAACATATCTCCAAAATGCCAATAAATGCAAAGGCAAGGTAAACAATCTTTCAGCCTCAGAGGCGCCCCGCATACGACTAGGTCAGGGTTCGGGAATTTGTCTCGACCGCTCCGTCATAAAGAAAACACTGTCGGTGGGAAATTGCTCAAGAGAGAGATGTAAGGCCGGCCTTAATTGAATTCATCGGATTTCATTTCATTTCAACAGGGAAGTTGATTTCAAAATAGTCACGGTTAACTTGACTGTTGAGAGGCTGGCTCGAGTATTTGGGGTTGCTGATCTCTGGTCTATCGAAAGCAGGGGTCACCAACATGGTCGCCCACACGAGTGGCTCGCGGACGCGTTCTCAAAACAGATCAGCGGTGATGGGACATTGCGAGTTCCTTGGAGTGTTGTCGTATTAATCATTTGCAAATGTCGACATAGGCAGAGGTGTGTAGAAATGAAGCGTTGCCAATTGATTCTTGTCTGTTTCCGAATTGTTGTGAGAATTCATGAACATCCTGATGAGTGAGTTCCTCGGGGTTTAGCCCTAAGCGTCAGCGGTCGGCTTCAAAAAGGTTGCTGAGCCCTGGACGAGGGCTTTCCACCCATATTCCACAGACTTGGCGTACCTTCATCGTCTTGGATGACCACGGTCAGCGCAAAGGACGGGTCGCTTTCCCCAATCAGATTTGCGCACTTGATCCTGAACTCGTACATCCAGGCCTCATCGAGGCCCTCCACCGTCATGTTCAAGTTAGGGCAGATTTCCGTGTTGCAAGGCTCAAAGGCCTGCTTGTCTTGACGCTTCTTCTCCACAAAGTAGCCGATGATGGGGCTGCCTCCGTCGTTGCGAGGCGGCTTCCATGCTAGCGTGATGGAATTCTTGGTGCGCTCCGTGTAGTGGAACTTCTCAGGCGGCGACGGCGGTCCTGCGCAAACCGTGACGACAAAAAACGTTTTCGAGATCGGAATGGTCGACGCGAGACACAATCACTAAGGAGGCCTCTTGGCCACTTGCCTTGTGGGTCCACAGCTTTGATGGGTCCCAGCTCGACAGGCGGGCCCATGCCATACTTGTTCTTAGCACTGACACGGAACATGTACTCTTGTCCCTCCATGATGCCCACGCACTCGCATTTGGAGGAGGCGGTTTCAACGGGCTGCCTCCACGTGTGCATTTTGGCATCTTTGCGCTCCACCAGGAAGCCGGTCAGGTCACTTCCGCCGTCGTCCACTGGGTCATCCCAATTCAGGAAGATCATCTTTTTGGTCACCACCACCGGCTTTAGGTCAGTGACTGGTCCGGGAACATCTACAAAAAGAAAGAAATAAATAAAAATTGTGGTCTGTCCACATTTTGGATCCATCAGCTCCCATCTTCCTAGACGTCCGTGCACTTACCCATGACCTCCACCCGGGTGAAGGCCGACCTGGTGCCGCTCGGGTTACACGCCGAGATCAGATATTTGCCGCAGTCCTTCCTCTGCGCGCTTTTGATGAACACAGTGCTGTTGTTGCCTTCGGTGAGGATCTCGACGCGGTCTTTGTCTGGTTTTGCATCGTCCACGGTCCAAGTGATAGTTGGGTAGGGTTTACCGGTGACCAGCGCCGGAACACGAAGTGTCTCGCCAGCTCTGATGACCACACCGTTCCTGACCAAAACGTCCAGTTCCACCGCAGGCATTTCTGCAGAAGGGAGTCAGCCGCCGACATTAAGAATCGAATGTCGCCTCATTCTCCATTTGACGTCGGTTCGACATTTTCACGTTCTCGGCTTCTGGCTGACCTGCGGGATTCCTGACGAACACTGACTCGGTGAAACCTGGGGCGCCCTCTCCAGCAGCGTTAATGGCAATGACTCTGACCAGGTACTTGGCTCCCTCACGGACTCCATACACTGTAAATGCCCGAGTCTTCCACGGACGTTCTGTAGACCTGGACCAGTCTTTGCTACCGGCAATAGTCTGGGGAACAGCACAATATTAGCGCGAGATCGACATTTTCACACTGTTAAATTCAGAGAGCTCCGAACGCACCTTATCCACGTGGTATCCCAGGATCTCGCCGCCTCCATTGTCGGCAGGTGCATCCCACTCAACGTCAATCGAGTGGTCGGTGGTTGCCACCACTCGGGGGACTGGCGGTCCTGGAGGTACTGTAAAACAAAGATCAAAAATGTAGACCGCTACTCCGACTCGAGCGCGTTCCTAGCTGGAAAATGTACGTACGAATCGGGGCTTGTGCCGTTTTAGGATCTGAAGGCACGCTGAACTTTCCGGGGCCCGCCTGATTTTCGGCTGCCACTCTGAAGATGTAGGTTAAGCCCTCAACGAGTCCTTCTACATTCAGCTCGGTGGAAGAGACCATGTTTCTGGCGAGCACATTCAAGATGAAGTCATAGCTGCCAACACGCAGTCGCATCCGCAGCGTTCTTTTTGGGCAATCCTCTACCTGTTGACCCGAGCCCAGTGGGAACTGTTGATCTCCCGACGCTCCACCCAGTAGCCCAGGATGGGGCTGCCATTGTCGTTTGGCTCCTTCCAGATGACCAGCATGCTGTGGGCCGTGACGTCATCAATTTCCGGCTTCTCTGGAGCCTCAGGAGGTTCTGGGAATGAAGGACGGCGATTCACCGTCAAGTAACCCATGCGAACCGGGGGCAATTCCTTGAGTGATTCTACACACCGAAGGGATTCTTGGCAACAAGAGGCTTGGAGATGCATGGCGGACCAGCTCCATATTTGTTCTCAGCGACAACTCTGAAGATGTACTCCTTCTTTTCAATGAGTTTGGGCACCAGATAGCGACACCCTCGAAGTGTGGCGGTGACACAGCTGTAGCCGAGCTCTATCTTGGAGTTGTCCTTCTTCTCCAGCGTGTAGTTGAGGATCTCGCTGCCGCCGTCATCTTTCGGGGGATCCCACTTGCAGATCACGGAGTTCTTCCTCACCTCTTCGAAGCGGAAGTTAATTGGAGGTCCGGGAGTGTCTGACAACAGGGAGGAAAGCGTTAGGCCCTGAAGCTCCGCAGTCCTCCACGAGACTCGTATGTGACCAGAGGAGAAGGAGGCGCGCTCTCACCAAGGACGTTGACCTCGCAGGTGGCTGAAGCGACGCCGTGGTCGTTCTCCACCTTCACCATGTAGACGCCGTGGTCAACACGCAGTGAGTCCTTGACAACTGCCGTGGACTCGCCCCTCCTGCTGTTGTTGATGGTCAGCCGCTCGCCGATCGTCGGGAAGTCCGTCTCCTCCGCTTCCTGCTCTGCCACCTCTTCCTTCTTCTCCTCTGCATCCTTCACTTCTCCCAGGTCCTGCTCTTTCTTCTCTCCTTCGGACGCCTCCTTCTTCACCTCCGCCTTCTTCTTCAGCGGTCTCTCCGGCCTCCTACGAAGCGGCTCGGGCCGGATCACCTGGTCGTTCCAGAACCAGGTGATCTCAGGGTACGGTGAGCCGGAGATATTAGCCTCCAGCCGGATCTCGTTGCCTCGCTTCACGTTCAGGCCAGACTGAAGGCTGCCGCTCAGGAAGACCTTCGGAGCATCTGACGACAAACGCGGACGGATCAAATCAGAGCCGAGGCGACGTGACCGTCCAAGTCGGAAACACGACGTCCCACAAATTTTCCTCACCGATTGCATCCAAGGCCTTGACAAACAGGGTGCTGCGAGACGGATCGCTGATGCCGGCTGAATTTTCTGCTCGGACTCTGAAGGCATAGCTCTTGGCCTCCTTTAGCCCTCTGACGGTGTACGAAAGGACCGGAACCAGGAAGTCGTTGCACCTCTCCCACCGGTCCTCGCCCTTCAGCTGCCGCTCCAGGATGTAACCCATGATCTTGGCACCTCCGTCATACATGGGCGGCTTCCAGGTCAGCGTTATGGTGCCCGATGTGGGATTGTGGGTCTCCACATCCACCGGCGGGTCAGGAGGATCTGATGCAAGATGAGACGCAAATGGGCTTCAACAAGAGACAGCGCCGCGTCACGTTTGGGCCAAACTGTCGCTTCTTACGTTTCTGGTCCTCGGCGATGACAGGGTTGCGTAGCTCGATGAACTCCCCTCCTCCAATCTTGTTTACGGCCTGGACTCTGAAGTAATACTCTCCGTTGGGGATGAGGTCTTTGACGTTCCAGCTCACTTTATTCTCTCCGGACATCACGGTGACATACGTCCTCCGGCCGGCTTCGCGACGCTGCAGCAGTATCAAACACCAAGTTAGGCTAAACGCCACTTGTTTCTGGAAGTTTGTGGATCTAAAACCCCAGGTGGCACGCACAGGCTAACAAATGCTTCCCAAACGACCAAAAGGGGCTTGATCAGTCTCTGTGGTACTGACCTGCAGGATGTAATGAGTAATTGGCGTGCCTCCATCGTAGTCGGGAGGATCCCAGGAGACCTTGCAGGAGCTCTTGGTGATCTCGGAGGCTACAATGTCCTTGCATGGGCCCGGAAGACCTGGAGATGCAGTTTGGAGACTGGTAAGAAACCCGCGGCTAACGCGTCGAGCGCTGCGGACGGGCCGCTCGGTTACCGATGACTTTGACGTTGATAGTGGCACTGGCAGCTCCGAGCCTATTCTCCAGAGTCACTTTGTATTGGCCCGCGTCAGAGTGAAGACTACTGTCCACCTCCAAGTGACAGCAAGTATACTCTTTCCTGGTGTGCACAAACAATCTTGTCAGCCGCGAGTCACACAAACACAAGTGAAATGAGCACCCACCTGAAGCCGCGCCGGTCGTCGGCCTTCAGCTCCTTGCCGTCTTTGTGCCAAGTGACCTTGGGTGAGGGAACGGCCTTGAAGGGAACCGGGATGTGCAGCTTCTCTGTCTCCACCACAACTATGTCCAGAGTCTGGAATTCTAGCGTAGGGTTGCCTGTAAATGCAGACAAGAGCAAGCGTGAAGCAGGAAAACCACCCCCCTGGCCACAACCCCCCAAAAAAAAGCGCTCGCTGCAAGCTAATAGCCCACGCTCCCATCCTTACAGTCGGAATCTTTGGCAACGACGTTCTCAGAGATATCGGAGGGCTCGCTGACTCCGACAGAGTTGATGGCTCTCACTCTCAAGATGTACTCCTTCTCGGGAACAACGCCTTCTTTCACGGTGTACTTAAGTTCCTTGACGGGACGAGAGTTAACCCTCATCCATTTCTCCGTCCCAGCCTCACACATCTCAATGTGGTAACCGGTGATGGGGGAGCCACCGTCCCTCTGCGGAGGCTTCCAGCCGATGGACAGGAAGTCCCGGCTGGCGGCCGTCACGTGGAGCTCGACGGGAGGCGACGGGACACCTGCAAAAGGCAAGGCAAGGCGTTCCTTTTACCTCACATCTTACGGAAAGCTTACCATCTCGCGCGTGGATTCCGGGTTGGGTCTTTTTGGCTTCCGTCAACTCGCCTGTTGGGTCTTCAATGGTCAGGATCTCGGTGGGTTCGCTTGGATGTCCGATTCCGGCCTCGTTCTCGGCGCGGACTTGGAACTGAACCTCTGTTCCCTCAATCACGTCGGTCACTCTGTACTTGCAGTCCGGCCCGGAAGTCTTTCCGCACTTCACCCAGCGGGTTCCGAGCTTCTCCTTCTTCTCGACGCAATACCTGCCGGGTGCGTGGCGGAACAGTGGAGCGTCAAAGGAAAGGCATGGCAACCCTTCACACGCAGCGTAAATGCCTCAATGTCCTTTACACAAGCAAAGAACTAAACAATGAATACATGAACATTTCAAAATCAAGATGAGGTCCCAACACAAAAAGCAAGTTTCATAAAACGATACAAATAAACGGCTGAACGACAAAACGCATCAAGTTCAAGAACAAAATAGAAGCAAGAAAGAATAGTTTTGATTTTCAGGCCAGATTTGAAAATGGCCACTGTTTGAGCAGATCGAGGCGGATAAAAACAATAAGTTGCTTCACTTTGTTTTGGATGGAGTTTTGGAAACACTCAATGAGCCCGAGGGGTCTGGAATTCTCCATAAGGATCCCATGGGTCTTGAATATATTGCGGTCCAAAATCCTTCTGAGCTTTGTGGCTCACAGGAAGATTTTGAAACAAATTCTTTAAAACTCGGAGGAGGGTGCGCGTCGCGCGTCCCACCTGAGGATGGGTCTGCCACCATCGTTTTTGGGCGCTTCCCACTGCAGGTCCACGTATCTTTTGGTCACGGCATCCACGGCGAGGGCGTACGGTGGCCCGGGAGTGGCTGGAAAAAGGTAAAAAATACCAGACACATTTTAAACGTCCCTGCAGCCAGCGATCCCACAGCGGACTCGGCCGAACCACCGGCTAAACTCACTGAAAGTGTCCTTGGCAAGCACGGAGTCCTCCAGCTCGCAGAAGGGCCCGAGGCCGACGGCGTTCTCGGCCGCCACGCGGAACACATAGAGCGAGCCTTCGTTGAGCGGCGCCACCGTGTACTTGAGCTCTTTGACGGTGGTGTCCACGGCCTGCCAGCCTTTACGCCGGACGTCCCGTTTCTCCACCACGTAGTTGGTGATGGGCGAGCCTCCGTCGCGCTCGGGCACGGTCCACTTCAACTCGGCGCTGTTCCTGCTAATGCCGGTGACCTCCAGCCAGCGCGGGGCCGAAGGGGGGTCTGCGCAGAGGGCGGCATCAAGAGCTCGTCACGCGACGTGGAAAAATTGCGGCAGCGGGCTACTCGTCAGACGACAGCCGGCGATATGAAGAGAAATGGACAACTAAAATTCCCGGTCAAAAACCGGAATCTTATATTTAGTTGGATTTATCGGCTATTGACGTGACTTGGATGATCTTAGACATTGAAGTGGGGAAACTGCATTGAAGGAAGAAGAGGGCAAACAGTTTGTGGCGCGTGGCCTGGTCCAGCCTCAGCTAACTCGTGTCTCTTACTGAGTCTCTCCTTGCAGAGGACCGGGTCGCTGGGCTCGCTGGGCTCGCTCTCCCCGGCCACGTTGACAGCTCGCACCCTGAACGAGTACTCCTGCTTCTCCATCAGTCCCTTCAGGAAGTACTCGGTCTTGCCGACGCCCTCGGCCACGCGGATCCAATCGGTGGTGCCGCTCTTAAGCATCTCGATGACATAGCCGTCGATCTTGGCGCCCCCGTCGTGCTCCGGCTTGGTCCACATCAGGAAGCAGGAGCTCTTGGCCACATCCTTCACGGTCGGTTTGCCAGGAGGCCACGGAGGATCTACAAGACCCATCGGGAGTTTAGTTGGGAACAAAACCTTTTGGGCAACAAAGTCCAAAGTGTCGTACCAATCGGATCTTTCACAAGGATCGGTTCAGTTTCCCTGCTTGGTTTTCCAGTTCCGGCCAGATTTTCAGCCAGGACTCTGAACTTGTACTTTTTTCTTGTGGGAAGACCTTTGATCCTGCAGACAAAAAAAAAAACACGTGTTATAGACCAGTGGTTGTCAAACGTTTTACACAAAGCTCAGTGACTCTCGAGGCAGCTCGTGAAGCCAAGTACCACCACATCTTTGAGGCTAAAGCATCATTTCAGGCTGCACAGACTCCCTTTATCCCAACCAACCTGTAGTTTGTGTCCTTGATGGGCAGCTTGTTGCATCGGATCCACCGGTCGTGGTCGGGCTCGTACCGCTCCACCCAGTAGCCGGTGATCGGGCTTCCCCCGTCCTCATCGGGCTCATACCAGCTGAGAGTCAGCGAGTCTTTGGCGATGTCTGAAGGTTCCAGCTTGTAAGGGGGGCCGGGGGTGTCTGGGAAAAAAAAAAAAAAACCCGCAAAAGATTAAATGCAAATATAATGAGTTCGACGCAACTGTAAGGAATCCCAAAACTTGAGCCGAGTCACGAGAAGGACATACCGAAGGGGTATCTGGCGATAATGGGCTCATGTTCGGCTGGTGGGCCCACACCGAACTGGTTCTCGGCAAAGACCCTGAAAATGTACTCCTTGAACTTGACCAGGTCGACCGCCCTGTAGGTGGTCTGTTTGACGGTGGACGAGAGCCGGTGCCAAATCTCACTGTCGGCAGCGCGGCGCTCAACGATGTAGTTGGTGACTCTGGAGCCGCCGTCGTCACGCGGCGGGTTCCAGGCCAGGAAGCAGGACACATTGGTAATTTCGGAAATGTCAAAGGCCGCGGGGGGGCCGGGTTTGTCTGAGGCGGGAGGAAACTTTTACTTTCATCGAGCCCAAAGACCATCACAGCGCGGAATCCCGATTTTCTCCCACCCCCTTACCAAGAATGTTGACGTCAACGGTGGCGGTGGCTCGGCCACAGGTGTTGGTGGCCTCGACGATGTAAGTCGAACTGTCGTCCCGCTTGGTCTTGGAGACGGTGAGGGTGGAGTGTCCCGGCGTAGTGTAGATATTGACTCGGTCGTCTGGTTGGAGGACCAGGTCGGCCTTGGTCCACTTGACCCGGGGCTCAGGTTTGCCTGTCACCTCGGCGGGGAGTTCAATTCTGCTGCCGGCTTTGGCGGTCAGACCGGCAAGCAGCTTGGCGTCCAGATGGATCTCTGGTGGCTCTGGAAGAGGGTTCATCGTGAACAACAATTAATTCGGATGAGAGTGATCAATTCAAATAGCAAGAAACTTGATTTTGGGCACTCTTTCCACATTTTCAATTTCCAAACATGCAATTGCTTTAATTTGATGATTTCCAAATATCACGTAGCTGTCGTCTTTACTTTTGACAATAACATTTTGAGCTGAAGTAATAAAGCTAATCTCCCTCGTAGAGAAAATATTTGTGTCCTCTGCAAAAACCAACATTTGTATAATATTAGACAGCATGATCGCATGCACTACTCTCTCCATTGGGAAAAGCTTCCACAGGTCTTTCTTTACCTTTGGGGTCTACAGCCTGGATTTCATCGGTGGCCTTGCAGGGCCGACTGGCTCCGAGTCGGTTCAGAGCTCGGACTCGGTACGAATACCACTCGCCCTCAGTCAGACCGGTGACTTGGCACTTGAGTTCGGGGACCAGGTCTCCGCAGGGCTCCCACTGATTGCTTCCTCTCTTGCAGCGCTCGACATTGTAGCCGCGGATGCTACTGCCGCCGTCGTACCTGGGGGGCTCCCAGGTCAGGAAAATCCCACTGGCCGACTTGTCTCTCCATCGCAGGTTCTCCGGTGGGTCAGGGACGGCTGGAAGACAAACCGCTCCAAGGTTACGGATATGTGTTCTTTGGGTTCTGTTGTGCTTCTTCAGTCCTTCAGGTCACAAACGAATGATTCGGTCGCTCACTGGCGGGAGAGGAGACGTTGACAGGCTCGTCGATGTAGGCCGGCTCTCCGGGACCGCACTTATTGCAGGCCGTGACCTTGAAGAGATACTCCTTGCCTTCAATCACGTCTGTGACGGTCATCTCCAGATCCTGGATGCCCGAAGCCACCTGACAGGGCGAGGGCGGGCGGCTCGGTATGGCGCGCTAGGCGGCGATGTCGCGGCCGAGAACATTGCTGTACCTTGACCCAGGTCTTGCGGGAAACCTCTCGTTTCTCCACCTGGTAGCCCGTCAGAGGACTTCCTCCGTCGTGCTCTGGAGGCTCCCAGCTCAGGCGAACATGCTCACGGGTCACTTCCGGAACCTTGAAGTCCTTCGGTGCGCTCGGAGCGGCTGGAGTGCCGCAGGGGGCAAACGTTAGTACGGATGCGTTTTGCTCAGCTCGGCCAAACGGAGCCTCTGCCGTTCCCTACCGATGACATTGACTTCGATCTCCCCGGAGACGGACGAGACGTCGTTCTCCAGCTGCAGGGCGTAGGTGCCTTTGTCTGGACGGACGCTGGGAGTCACCACCAGCTCCGCACACGGTGACCCTGACGCGTTCGTCGGCACCGGTCAGCTCCCTCTCCCCGAACGTCCACTTGGCGACGGGGACGGGATATCCGGTGATGGGGACTCTGATGGTGAGAGCGTTCGGAACAATCACCTCCAGGCCGTCTTTGAAGCCACTCAGGTCCATGGTGGGTCCGGCTGGAAAGGAGAGGCGAGAAAAGTGACGTCAGCCGAAGTGATGATAAAACTCAAAGAAATAAAAGCGTCGCTCACTGTGCGGGTCGTCGGCCAGCAGGGGTCCGATGACATTGGATGGGTCTGAGATTCCGGCAGCGTTTTCGGCGAATGCGCGATAGTTGTAATACGTTCCATATTGGAGTCCAGACACCTGAAGGAAAAAAAAAAACAAACAAACAAAAACAGCTTTCGTGAGAGCGATTCGCCATAAGGACGTCAAAGAATTTTGATTGTGTCCCGAGACATCTCACTTTATAGAAGAGGTCAGGGCAGAGGCGAGTGTTGCAGCGGAGCCACTTATCGCTTCCGTCCTCACAGCGCTCCAGGATGTATCCAGTAATCACGCTCCCGCCATTACTCAGCGGAGTCTCCCAGCTCAGTTGCACGGAGCTCTTGTTCTGGTTCTGCCATGCCAGGTTTTGAGGCGGGCTGGGAGGCTCTGTGGGGGGGGCACAAGTCGAGTGGAAATGTGATGCCGCGATTCGCGCATGGGTAAAAAGCACGGCTTTTGCAGTTCACAAAAACAAAGCGGAGAAAAAGTGAAAAAGTCAAAAGCCACTTTTGTTCGGGAACTCAAGAGAACGGATGAAAGGGCGTTGCCTATTTACAAAAGCAGATTCTTCAAACTGTACTCGGAGTGAAAATGTTTTTCCATCGACCCTATTTGATAGCGCTTCTGTCCAGGTGAGCTGAAGCCTAGTCCAGCTGATTTTGAGCGAGTGGTGCTTGGCCGCCATCTTATGGCGTCAAAAGCCAATTGCAAATCTTTTCTTCGGGCCGACTGGGTCAATTACGCCTGGATTTTTTTTCCCATTTGCGATTTGATATCCCCTATTCCGACAGCAGTTCGCTTGGGTTCAGAACGCTGTGGAACAACAAAATCAAAATGAAACAAATAACAAAAGTAACCCAAATGTTGCTGTTCAAAAAAACCCCAAAGGGAGAAATGAACATGCTAATTAAGAGTAAGGAGCTTAAAAAACCCCAAAAGAAAAGGTATAAGTTATAAGAAAGCCCAAAACTAGTCGAAACTTTGACTCACCGATAGCATCCATGATCGTGACGGGATTGGTTGCGGCGCTCGGCTTTCCGACGCCGGCTTTGTTCTCCGCCTTGACTCTGAAGATGTACTCCTTATTCTCAATGACGTCATTGACCACGGCGCTCAGCTCGTCGGCCTTGGTCACCTGGACCGGCGACCACTTGACCGACGTCCTGTCACGGAGCTCCACGACGTAAGAGGTGATGGGCGAGCCGCCGTCCGACTCGGGCGGCTCCCAGGACACGGTGCAACCAACCTTGGAGACCTTCCCCGCCGTCACGTTACGGGGAGGATCGGGAACATCTGAACACCGCGGGCGAAAGCGGACTCAAAAACTCAGCAAGGACTAAGCGAATGCAATTTCTGTCGAGATTGCCTGCGACTGCTGGCACTGGAAATTGTTGGAGTGCTTTGAGTCGGTCCGGAAATGCGGTCACGCGGAAACTCGCTCTCAGTGTGGGAAGAGTGGTGTTCACGGTGCGCTCGGAGCGGCTGGAGTGCCGCAGGGGGCAAACAAAACGTTAGTACGGATGCGTTTTGCTCAGCTCGGCCAAACGGAGCCTCTGCCGTTCCCTACCGATGACATTGACTTCGATCTCCCCGGAGACGGACGAGACGTCGTTCTCCAGCTGCAGGGCGTAGGTGCCTTTGTCTGGACGGACGCTGGGAGTCACCACAAGCTCCGCAAACGTGGACTTGGTGGTGACCCTGACGCGTTCGTCGGCACCGGTCAGCTCCCTCTCCCCGAACGTCCACTTGGCGACGGGGACGGGATATCCGGTGATGGGGACTCTGATGGTGAGAGCGTTCGGAACAATCACCTCCAGGCCGTCTTTGAAGCCACTCAGGTCCATGGTGGGTCCGGCTGGAAAGGAGAGGCGAGAAAAGTGACGTCAGCCGAAGTGATGATAAAACTCAAAGAAATAAAAGCGTCGCTCACTGTGCGGGTCGTCGGCCAGCAGGGGTCCGATGACATTGGATGGGTCTGAGATTCCGGCAGCGTTTTCGGCGAATGCGCGATAGTTGTAATACGTTCCATATTGGAGTCCAGACACCTGAAGGAAAAAAAAAAACAAACAAACAAAAACAGCTTTCGTGAGAGCGATTCGCCATAAGGACGTCAAAGAATTTTGATTGTGTCCCGAGACATCTCACTTTATAGAAGAGGTCAGGGCAGAGGCGAGTGTTGCAGCGGAGCCACTTATCGCTTCCGTCCTCACAGCGCTCCAGGATGTATCCAGTAATCACGCTCCCGCCATTACTCAGCGGAGTCTCCCAGCTCAGTTGCACGGAGCTCTTGTTCTGGTTCTGCCATGCCAGGTTTTGAGGCGGGCTGGGAGGCTCTGTGGGGGGGGCACAAGTCGAGTGGAAATGTGATGCCGCGATTCGCGCATGGGTAAAAAGCACGGCTTTTGCAGTTCACAAAAACAAAGCGGAGAAAAAGTGAAAAAGTCAAAAGCCACTTTTGTTCGGGAACTCAAGAGAACGGATGAAAGGGCGTTGCCTATTTACAAAAGCAGATTCTTCAAACTGTACTCGGAGTGAAAATGTTTTCCCATCGACCCTATTTGATAGCGCTTCTGTCCAGGTGAGCTGAAGCCTAGTCCAGCTGATTTTGAGCGAGTGGTGCTTGGCCGCCATCTTATGGCGTCAAAAGCCAATTGCAAATCTTTTCTTCGGGACGACTGGGTCAATTACGCCTGGATTTTTTTTCCCATTTGCGATTTGATATCCCCTATTCCTACAGCAGTTCGCTTGGGTTCGCTGTGGAACAACAAAATCAAAATGAAACAAATAACAAAAGTAACCCAAATGTTGCTGTTCAAAAAAACCCCAAAGGGAGAAATGAACATGCTAATTAAGAGTAAGGAGCTTAAAAAACCCCAAAAGAAAAGGTATAAGTTATAAGAAAGCCCAAAACTAGTCGAAACTTTGACTCACCGATAGCATCCATGATCGTGACGGGATTGGTTGCGGCGCTCGGCTTTCCGACGCCGGCTTTGTTCTCCGCCTTGACTCTGAAGATGTACTCCTTATTCTCAATGACGTCATTGACCACGGCGCTCAGCTCGTCGGCCTTGGTCACCTGGACCGGCGACCACTTGACCGACGTCCTGTCACGGAGCTCCACGACGTAAGAGGTGATGGGCGAGCCGCCGTCCGACTCGGGCGGCTCCCAGGACACGGTGCAACCAAACTTGGAGACCTTCCCCGCCGTCACGTTACGGGGAGGATCGGGAACATCTGAACACCGCGGGCGAAAGCGGACTCAAAAACTCAGCAAGGACTAAGCGAATGCAATTTCTGTCGAGATTGCCTGCGACTGCTGGCACTGGAAATTGTTGGAGTGCTTTGAGTCGGTCCGGAAATGCGGTCACGCGGAAACTCGCTCTCAGTGTGGGAAGAGTGGTGTTCAAATTTGGGGACTTTGGTGAAAAACTCCCAAAATGAACACTTTCGACTTGAAATCGGTATACGACATGTCCAACGTGGCAGAAATTTAGGACTCTGGGAGTCAAAAGTGGAACACGGGGAAGGAAGATGGTTTCCAAATTGTTCTGTATGAGCTGAGCGCTTATCTTGCTCAACCGAGCCTTCACTTGGACGCGGTGTAATTTTGGTCAGATGGGACCGAAACAAGCCGCTCGGACCTCCTGAATGAGGAGAACAAGGTGACCTTGCAACGGTTTGAATCAGCGGCGAAACGCGGAGGGAGCAGAGCAGCGAAAATTTGCGGACTCATCAGACCCTTTTGTGCATTTGGAGAACAACGTGCACTTTTGTGTGAATGTTCTTCAGATGAGCTTCAAACGACTCCCATACCAAACTTGTTCTTGGCCTGGACGGGTTCGTCCGTTTCCACGTGGGGTCCGCTGCCAACTCGGTTTCGGGCGCAGACTCTGAAGAGGTACATGGAGTCCTTCTGGAGTCCGGTCACGGTGTACTCTGGGCTCTCGGCGTGCTGCGTGGCCAGCGTCCAGGTCTTGCGTTTCACGTCCCGTCTGTCCACCACGTACTCGATGACTTTGCTTCCGCCGTCGTTCTCTGGTTCCTCCCACGCCAAGCTGACCTCTCCGTCTGCGGTGTCCACGACCTGCAGGTTCCTCACAGGCCCCGGGACATCTGGGGTCCGAACAGACACGGGTTTTATTCCTGATGTGATCGGCCTACCGACGCACCCCAAACGACCCGACCCCACGCGAGCCCCGCATATTCGTGAAAATGACATATTTCCCAATTTGCTTGATTCGCTCAATCACCGATTCCCGATGTTTGCATTCAGGCCAAAAGCAATCCAAGTAGGACTTTGGCGGCATGTTTTTGCTGGTTGCTTGGTTACCGAGGCACGGAAAACCCTACCGATGACGTCCAGGTTGACGCGGGCTTCGCCCTCTCCGTGTTTGTTCTTTACGATGACCTTGTAGCGACCCTCGTCAGACTTTCTGGGGTCCTTCATCCGGTACTCTGTGCAGTCGGGAGAAGTGTAGACGCTATCCTGGGGCAGACTCAAGTTGTCGTACAGCCAGTCGGCTTTGGCTTGAGGGTAGGCGCTGAAGGGGACCGTCATGACCAGGGGTTTCCCCGAGTCGGTGACGTAGTTTTGGTCAGTGGTCTTGATCTGGGGCGCCGCTGCAGGAGCAAGATCAGGGCGGAGTCGCAAGGAAGACGGAAAGAAAAAGACAGCCAGTCAAAAAGAACGTTCATCCAAGCAATAGAAGCGGTCGTGAAAAGGTGGAGAAGGTTGCCGCTAGATTAAAAAAAGAATCCATTTGGCGACCCACGGTCTCTTACCCGCCAGCTCCAGCTTGGCCTTGGCGTCTTTGTCCTTGACCACCACTCTGTACTCGCCCTGGTCTCGAGGACGGATCTCGGAGACCTGCAGCCGGTGGACTTTCCCTTCGCTCATCATCTGGTATTTGTCTCCCTGCACGACGGTCATGTTGTTCCTCAACCACTTGACTTGGACTCTGTCCTTGTTGAGCTCCACCTCAAACACCACGTCCGAGCCGGGCGGCTCCAAAATGTCCTGCGGCGGCCTGACGATCTCCACCGGGGTCTCTGCGGAGCGCAAGCCCAGGCGTGAGGTCGCGGAGCTCGGAGGAAGTCGCAAACAGAGCATCACCCGCCAGTCTCACCTTCTACAAAGAGCCTGGCTCTGGACCGTTTGTCATCGATGCCGCACGCGTACTCGCACTCGTCGTCCGGTCGACACTCTTTGATGCGCAAGTAGCACATGTTTCCGTCTTTTTCAAACGTGTATCTAGGAGAAGACGGAAGATGTTTTTTTAGAGAATGCATTTTGTGTTGAAAGTTTGCGTGAATAATGAAGAGATGAAGCAGAGCCCAATTGTTGACGCGTAAAATGTGAGACGTGCGGAATATATCTCTTCATTGTCACCATTTTGGAGGGAGGATTTGGGAATTGAAGTGTGAAAAACTTCTTGGAATGGAAACCATGTCCGATTTACTTCTGCATGTTTTACTCTTATTTTGAAATGTGGAAACGCTTTTGGAATGAGTATGAGCTGAACAGTTGCAGTCGGAAGGGTTGAAATAGTTGAAAAAAGGCGGACATTCGAGGTAGCTCTACAAATGTTGTTTTTGGCCTTTCGTTTTGAAATTTCGACAGGTGATTTTTTTTGAAATGCAGGTGTGACCGCTGTTCAGCAAGCGTCAACAAGTGCGGCTGTGCAAACAGTGGGTGAAGCCCAAACACCTGGGTCCTTCTCTGATCTCGCGTCCGTCCCTGTACCACTTGACCTCGACCTTGGCTTTGGTCAGCTTGCAGGAGAACTCGGCGTCCTCGAACTCGGTGACGGTCTGGTCCTTCAAGTGCATGGCAAAGTCGGCGGGCGCCTCGCTGATGATCAGCTCGGCCGTCGACTTGTCGTCGCCGGCCACCACCGTGTACTCGCCCTCGTCCGCCAACGTGCAGTCCTTGATGGTCAGCGTGTGCTTGTCTTTGTCCACCCGGTAGACGAGGCGCTTGCTGAAAATCACCTCCTCGCCGGCCTTGAGCCACTTCAGAGTTACGTTGTGGCGGTTGACCTTGCAAGAGAAGCTGACCGTCTTCTTCTCCTGCGTGTCCACGTCCTCCGGAGGGACCACAATCCTCAAACGTTCCTCTGCGAACGCAAACATCAGAACGTGAGCCTCGGCCCAGGGAACGTTGTCAAATACCTTCCCCGGAAACATCTGCATATATCGCAAGGTAGCAAACCAAGTGACAAAAGCGCAGGTACTGCCGTGAAACAAAATGACGACCCACGAGCCGGACTCACCTTTGACGACAAGTGCGCAGGAGCTCTTGGCCTGTTCTCCTCTGTGATTGCTTAGGTGGACGCTGTAGTTGGCTCGGTCGCCCTGCTGCGCGTCTCGGATCCTCAGCGAGAAGATGTTATCTCGCTGGCCCATCACGTACTTGCTGCTTTCGAAAACCGTCTCCTCGTCTTTCAGCCACTTGGCCTTGGCGCCCTCATTGTTCACCTCGCAATTCAGGACCACTTCCTGACCTTCTCCGGCCTCCGTGTCCTTTAGCGGCGTGATGATCCTCAGCTTCTCTGTAGGCCAGCGGGTGACATTGAAATTAGCCTCATGGCAAAAAGTGCTCCAACGCGGCCATCAAATATGGAGGTGGCCGCCTCCGCCAAATTACGGTGCGCGTTAGGGAGCCCATGACAAGCGTTATCTGACCGGCACCATTTTCAACTGCAATTGCGGCATTCATTTGGAGCAGGAAAAACCCCAGCGGGGTTACTTTTTGTCATTCCTTACCAAGTACCGTCAGATGGGCGCTGGCTTTGGTGGCTCCGATCGCGACCAGGTACTTGCACTCGTCGCTGAGCTCACAGTTCGTGATGACCAAAGTCCTTCTCTTGCCATCACTGATCATCTGGTACTTGTCCCCGGCCTCCAGCTCCTTGGCGTCCTTCTGCCATTTAACCTCAAAGGTCTCCTTGGACACGGTGCAGGTGAACTCGGCCTTTTCGCCCTCCACCACCTCAATGCTGCGAGGCCTGGAGAGAAACTCGGCCGCCAGTTCTAGAACAGCGGGGGAGAAGAAGCAGAAGTTTGGATGAGACAAGAAAACACCTGAGTCACGTGGAAAGGAGTTATTCGATTGGTGGCCGAATGAATGAAATTCCCAAGTTGAGGAGGCAAAGCATTGTGAAAAAACAGCCGTCGGACAGGAAGCGGAAGTGTGCGTACCGTTGACCCTGAGGTTTCCTGAGGTTCTGACCCTGGGACTGAGCCGGCAGTTGTACTCTCCGGCGTCTGGCATCTTCAGGTCCTGAATGAGGAGGATCCTCCTCCTGCCGTCCACAATGTGCTCATAGCGGCCGCCCTCCGGCAACTCCTCGTCGCCCTTGTACCAGATGACGTCGGCCTCGGGTTTGGAGACTTCGCAGATGAGCTTGACGCTGTCGGTCTCGGTTCCCTCCACGTTGGACAGGTTCTTGGTGAACCTGGCCTCCTCCTCTGTGAGAGACCACCACCAGCTTGAGGCACACCTCATCAATCATTGTCATGTTCTCCTGAGTTCATGAACACTTAGACCTGCTCACTACTATATTTTATGCTGGACACAATCGGGGTACTTGTTCGAAGTCAGTCTTTGTTTGTTTTGTTTTGTTTGTTTTGAAATACAACCACTGGGGCAAGCGCCGTTCTTCTTACCGATAACAGTAAGCATGCCGGAGGTCTTGGAGGTCTTGGCGTCGCACTCATACTCGGCTTCATCATCCATCACCGACTTGTGCACAACAAGGACGTGTTGGCGTCCCAGAGCAGAAATTTCGTACTTCTTCCCTTTTCGGATTTCACACCCGTCCTTGAACCAGCGGACCTGCGAGGAAGCAGCGGGGACGAAAATTGTCCGACATGAAGTTGAACGACAATGACCGCACGGGGGCTGGCAACAATGACGGCCCATTGGCGACCGAGCTCACCTTCACATTCTCTCGGGATAATTCACACTCGAACCTGGCAGATTCCTTCTCTGGCACCTCCAAGTCATGGAGTGGCTTGGAAAACTCCGCATGCAGAGCTGTGGGGAGGGACACAAAAGTTACACAGCCTCAGTCTTTAGCTCAGGGCTTTGTGAAAGATTCCTCATAAACCCTGAAGAAACCCTGAACCTCCTGGACAGACCCAGGTGGAACTCCTCCTGGCTTTTTATGGTCAATAAATAACTGAAAACTGAAAGCGTTCACCTCCAGAGAATGAAACGTGAACCCCATCAGTTCCCGAGATTCAATAAGACCAGCTCGGTCTTCAAATTAAGGCCTTTGTGAAACATCCTCGTGAAACATGATGAGTGTTTCCCAGTTCCCCATGACGAACTCCAACTAGCTTGTCACTTTCTAATGAATTTCTGAAGTCCAACGTAAAGCTCTTTCTTCCAGAGAAAAGTAAGTGAACCCCACTCAATCCAGTTCAACCCAACTGAGTCCTCGGCGCTTGTTCTCAATGGGTTGTAAAAGCAGGGTTTGAGAGCAGGCGGTCTCAAACTCAGCCGATCATTTGCATCAGGTGTGGGCAGTGATGTGGAAAACATGCAGGGATGCAAGTTTGGGACCCCTTTTCTAGAGCCTGAGTAGTTGTGGAAGCGGGTGAGGTACTTGCATCCAGTGTTGACAAAGAGGGGAGAATCCTGAATTCTCTCGTGGTGGAACCCCAACCAGAGTTTCACTTTTTGGTGACTACCTGACTTAGAAACATAAAGGTTTTTCCCTCCAGAGATCAGGAAGTGAGCCGCACCAAGTCAACTAAGTTTTTTTTAAAGCTTGCCCAAAAGTGGTCTCCAAAGGTTGCGTTTCTCATTTAGTGGGTGCTGGTACTCACGTTCGACGTTGAGGAAGCAGGAGGTCTTGAATTCTTTGGCAGCGCAGGAGTAGGTCCAGGAGTCGTCCAGGGCGCATCGGTGGATGAGCAGCGTCCTTTTGCGTCCGTCCACAAGCATCTCGTACTTTTTGCTCTTGTGGATCTCCTGCCCATCTCTGAACCAGCACACCTCGGCATTGTCCCGGGAGACTTCACACTCCAGAGTGGCGGTGGCCTCCTCCTCCACCGTCTGGTCCTCCAGCGGCTTGGTGAACTCCACCGGTGGCTCTGAACATCCCAAACGACAACAAAGCACTTTCAGTACCGATCCGGGACAAGCGAGCGGCCCCCCCATTTGGCTTTCGACGGGCCACCTTTGACAATGAGTCTGGCGTCGCTTCGGCAGTCTTTGGTGGTGAGTCGAACTTGTCCCGCTTCATGCAGCTGAACGTCCCTTAGGGTCATGCTATGGACTTTGCCCTCCAACTTCAGTACCACCTGCAGGTCAAAGTGAGAAGGTCAGTCTGGGCCCTTGAATGCTGCTTGTGATTCGTTTTCTTTTATGGCTAAGGCCTCGAAATGAAGGCACCACTCTAAGAACGATTGTGGTGATGACACCTTAGTTCTTGTTCATGGAGCCATCCTTGACCTTTGTTTCATGCATGACATGCATTGTAAACTCAGAGATGCCCAATACTGAACAAAATTGAATTCAACCACGCAATTGTGTCCGTTACATGTTTCTAACCTGTTTATATTAAATTCAGTACAGAGTATTTGTTACACAAGAATTCAGTCTTTCCTCATTCGTTCAGTGGCTTTAGATAACTTGATGCGTTCGTGTCCGTTTCTTTTATTAAAATCCGGTTGCAATATAGCCTCTATTTTTCAGGTACTGCCGGTGGGCCTGGAAGCTACCCCATGCCAGAAGCGCTACCGCAAATTTACACAATGAATCGACAGGTTGTTTTTTTTTTTTTCCCCCAGTGAATGCTTTAAAAACAACAGTTGAAGAACTCACTGCAAGTCAAGGGCAAATAATGCTCCGTTTCATATTAATCAGGGTATTTCTTAGGGGTTCTTTGCAGTCTACTTCTTTCAGGGCTGTTGGGCCGTACAGAAGATGGTCCGACAGTTGTTTGAGAACTGGGGTTTCTTGCACTGTCTGATGCAGGACTTAGTCACGCCCAAACGGATAAGAAGGGAACAAAAACCAAGTAGTTCCCTGCCGATTCAAAACTAACAAGCGGGCTCTCAAAGCGAATTGAAACCATTTGAATTTTGAAAAGGTTAGGAAAAGCTTTCTTTCATGGAGGCCCCCCCAAACTATGATCGCCTTGGTGAAAATAAAGTGTGACGGGATGACTTGGCGTTTTTCCTGTGCTGCGTTCAAAACGTGAGAGCAGGGCCGATCACGGAAAACCCGAAGGAAACTAGCAGCGCTTTCTATGGCCGGGCGCCTGACGGTGTTAAAAAAGACAATGTGTGAAAAGCGGGCGGCCACCCGCGACCCGCCAGCTGCCACCCGCCATCTGCGAACCG
>NW_017804802.1:139639-159258 GCF_001891065.2 Hippocampus comes
CCGGCGGCTTGGTGAACTCCACCGGTGGCTCTGAACATCCCAAACGACAACAAAGCACTTTCAGTACCGATCCGGGACAAGCGAGCGGCCCCCCCATTTGGCTTTCGACGGGCCACCTTTGACAATGAGTCTGGCGTCGCTTCGGCAGTCTTTGGTGGTGAGTCGAACTTGTCCCGCTTCATGCAGCTGAACGTCCCTTAGGGTCATGCTATGGACTTTGCCCTCCAACTTCAGTACCACCTGCAGGTCAAAGTGAGAAGGTCAGTCTGGGCCCTTGAATGCTGCTTGTGATTCGTTTTCTTTTATGGCTAAGGCCTCGAAATGAAGGCACCACTCTAAGAACGATTGTGGTGATGACACCTTAGTTCTTGTTCATGGAGCCATCCTTGACCTTTGTTTCATGCATGACATGCATTGTAAACTCAGATGCCCAATAAACTGAACAAAATTGAATTCAACCACGCAATTGTGTCCGTTACATGTTTCTAACCTGTTTATTACAAATTCAGTACAGAGTATTTGTTACACAAGAATTCAGTCTTTCCTCATTTGTTCAGTGGCTTTAGATAACTCGATGCGTTCGTGTCCGTTTCTTTTATTAAAATCTGGTTGCAATATAGCCTCTATTTTTCAGGTACTGCCGGTGGGCCTGCAAGCTACCCCCTGCCAGAAGCGCTACCGCAAATTTACACAATGAATCGACAGGTTGGGTTTTTTTTTCCCCCCAGTGAATGCTTTAAAAACAACAGTTGAAGAACTCACTGCAAGTCAAGTGCAAATAATGCTCCGTTTCATATTAATCAGGGTATTTCTTAGGGGTTCTTTGCAGTCTACTTCTTTCAGGGCTGTTGGGCCGTACAGAAGATGGTCCGACAGTTGTTTGAGAACTGGGGTTTCTTGCACTGTCTGATGCAGGACTTAGTCACGCCCAAACGGATAAGAAGGGAACAAAAACCAAGTAGTTCCCTGCCGATTCAAAACTAACAAGCGGGCTCTCAAAGCGAATTGAAACCATTTGAATTTTGAAAAGGTTAAGAAAAGCTTTCTTTCATGGAGGCCCCCCCAAACTATGATCGCCTTGGTGAAAATAAAGTGTGACGGGATGACTTGGCGTTTTTCCTGTGCTGCGTTCAAAACGTGAGAGCAGGGCCGATCACGGAAAACCCGAAGGAAACTAGCAGCGCTTTCTATGGCCGGGCGCCTGACGGTGTTAAAAAAGACAATGTGTGAAAAGCGGGCGGCCACCCGCGACCCGCCAGCTGCCACCCGCCATCTGCGACCCGCCACCCGCTCCGTGGCCGCGCACGTAAAAAGTGGCGGCAGCAACAGAAACAGGAATTGAAGTGTGCAGACTCACCCGGTCGCTGGGCTCCAGCTTGACGCCCTCCAGGAACCACTCCACGGGAATGTCCTCGTAGGAAAGCTCGCATTCGAAGGTGGCCGTCTCGCCGGCCGTCACCTCCACGTCGCTCAACGGCCGCATCAGGTCAACCACGCGGGCTTTGGGGCGAGAAGGAGGCATGCTGCGTGAGAGCCATTTGGCCACAACCCCGTCCCAAAAAAAAAAAGGGAAAACGAGTCCCAGAGAGAGGTCCTCTGGAGGCCCACCGGGCCCGACGCCAGCAATACAGCTGCTGTTGAGCACCGGGTGGGCCGCCTCGTTAGCACGCTACCCGGGTCACGTCCCGCCCCGGCCAATCAAGGGTGTGCCGCTTGCAAAATAACCCCGGGTGCATCATTGGAGACTCCGTCTTCTGAATGTTTGGAATGAATGTTGGGCTCCTTGCAATGATCAAAACGTATTCCGCAAGTCATCACCGTTGACCAGCCTATCAACTATATTTGATGTGCAAAGAATTTGAAGGACTCCACTTCCAAATGAAGACCAGTGGATGATGGACAGGTCAATTAGTGACTTTGCTTTCACATCTTTGAAGGGTGAGCCTCCTCCCGTCCAATCGTGCTCCCCAACCCTCGCCAGAACACGCAACCAATCGGACGGCCCGCAGACACAAACAAGCATTCACTTTCACATCTTCGCCTTTTGACCATTTGGAGTCTTCGCTGAGTCACGCACGTCCGCACGCGTCGGGTCACCTTTGACGCGCAGCTGAGCGGATGATTTTGCATTTGCAGCGGCAAAGTCCACGCCCCCCGTCATGTCCTTGCGGCAGTTGAAGAGGATCAAAGTGTGCTTGACGCCTTCCTCCTTGATCTCCACATCCTGGGGGATGAAAACGAGGCGGCGGGCGGCGTCACAAGACAGCGGTCGCAAGAAAAGACGCCGGCGAAGCTGGAGGAAAAGCTCACGGCAGTCGGTTGAAGGATCTCGCCCTTCAACTTCCAGGTGGCGTGGAGGTCCTCCTCGGAGATCTCGGTCTCAAACTTGGCCGTCTCGGTCTCGGTGACTTCCACGCTGTAGAGCGGTCGCACCACCTTGATGTCGCGCTCTGCGGCGTGTGGAAAGACGTTAGCGTGAGTGCAAAGGGACAAACAAGAGGTGGTCGTAAGTCGGAGGGACCAGCCAGCCTCTAAGATAACGTTTGTTGAAGAAATTTCAAAAATGGTTTTGCGTGAGCAGAGGAAGGTTCTTGTGAACACGGGGACAAATGCGGAACCCACAGAGAGAATTTGAGCCCCCGCGAAACACAACTTTGTGATCAATCAGCATCACCTGCTGTCCACAGCTGAAAAAGCCTTTCAAAGGCCTCACGGTAGCTTTAAATTCTGAGGACAAATCCCATCCTAAGCAATAAAGAGGAGACTACGTGGACATGGGCATGTCGACTGACGAAAGAATTCAGAGGTTAGACTCAAATTTGTGTGAAAGTAGTTCAGGTGCTGTGCAGGAGCGACCAACGTTCAAAACTTGCTTCCTCAAAATCTTAAAAACATGTCGGTTACCGAACAAGCCCCAGCACACGCACGTGCGTTCAAGTCCGACTGAACAATATTCATGAATCCCGTCCTGAGGACGAAAGTGGGTGAGACCATGCGGACATTTGCGCATGTGTACTGGGCAAAAAGATTAAGAGGTTGGACGAAAGCCCAACCAGACCACTGATGTTTACTAACTTCAACTTCTTAACTTCTCTGGTAGAAAAAAAAAATGAAAAAAAGGTGTCCTGTGACCTTAGTGTCAAACTTTAGTGTTGTCCGGACCAATTCTGAGAGTTAAGTTACCGGGGAGCCAATGGAGAGCCCGCGGAGAGCATTCGAACCACTGTAAAGACCCCGAGCAATCCCCACCCCTTCCACCACACATACAGAGTTCTCATGACATTCACAACCAGCCCAGAGATTCAGGTCTCACGTTCCCGGGAAAAGTCTCCAGAGCGGCTGGCGCAACTCGTACCTTCGATGTTGAGCTGGGCTGTGGTTCTGTCCGTGCCGCAGTCGCACGTGAAGGCTCCCATGTCGCCCTTGGCCGCCTTGCGGATCACGAGGATGCGCTTCCTGCCGTCGGACTGCATCAGAATGTTCTTGGAGGCAAAGAGTTCGTTCCCGTCTTTGAACCAGCGGACCTCGCCGCTGGCTTTGCTCAGCTCACAGGTGAGCACCACCTCATCCTTTTCGATTGCGGTGTAGTTTTGGAGCTTGGACGTGAAGTAGAGGTCGCCCTCTGCAAGACGACGTCAGGTTAATGGTGTCAACGCACTGACAATGTACGATTGGCCGCGCGGCGACTGCAGTCGTACGCGCGCACGAACACAAAGACTCTGGGCTGTCATACTAACCCAGCACGGTGAGCATGGCCTCGGACATCTTGTCCATGGCCTCCACTTTGATCATGGAGGTATCATCGATAGAGACCTCCTTGAAGGCCAGCGTGTGGACTCTACCCTCCTCTGACATGTGCACCAACTTGCCGGGGTGCAGGCGTGCACCGTTTTTGTACCAAAGCACCGGGATGTTTTCGTGGGAGAGTTCCACGCTGAATTCGGCCGTCTCCCGCTCCTTCACCGTCACGTCCTTGATCGGTTTGAGAAACTCGAGGCGGATACCTGACAGACGGAGACCGTGTTGACACTCCAGCTGACCAATGCTTGCCCAAATCGGACGTCGCCAGTAGAAACCAACACAGAATTTTCAAAGTTGGAGGACGACTCCCGTTTATTAGAAGTAAAGAGGGTGCAACTTAACACCATACCAAGACATTTGGAACAACGGCAACAGTTTGGGGGAAATCCCTGTTTCCAGTGTACCAAACGACCCTCAGATACTTTACAAAGCTGCTTTTGTGCTGGGACGATTTGGCGTGGAAGTACAACTACCAGTCCTCGGAACGATCTTTTAACTCGTGTCCAAGTGGTGTACATGATGCACCAGTGAACACGCAGGACCCTGCTGCGCCACTGCGAACCGGGTCATTTCGGTTCATTTCGAGACGAAAATACTTGACTTTGAACGATGCAAATACATCTCACGCGACTTGTCGTCGCACGAGTCGACGTCAGGTACCTTCAATGATCAGCTTCCCTGATGTTCTCTGGTCTTCGGCCTCGAACAGGTACTTTGCTTCATCTTCATATCTGGCAGATTTGACGACAAGAGCGTGTTTGTTTCCGTCTTGCAGTAGCTGATATTTGTCATCGCTCGACAGTGTCTGAGAGCCTTTGAACCAACGGAAGCTTTTGGGTTCTCTGGACACCTCCAGCTCAAACTTTGCATCGTCCTTTTCAAAGACGCGGACGTCAGCCAGTGGCGTGATGAAAGAGATGGGAATCTCTGTTGATTGACACAGAGACGGTCAATGTCGCAATGAGGGCGGTGTTGGCGGAGGAGATGCCGATGCTCACCCTTCACTTTCAGATTGGCCGAGCACTTGGCGTCAGCGGCGCTGAACGAAACTTCGCCGGTCTGAGGCACCTTGCAGTTGTACAGCACCAGAGTGTGCTTAGTTCCGTCCTCCACCATCTCCACATCCTGTTGACGCCGATGCACTTTTCAACACTAAGATCGGGGTCGCGGGACCACCATTTCACACCTCACACTTGCACACAAACACACACGCACACACACAATAGAAGATCTTGGGGGTTCACATACAGGAGACGGACTTAGGACTTGTCCATTCAGTGTCCACTGGCTGTGCACATCGTCCTCACTCAGCTCCACCTCAAAGCGGGCCGTCTCGCCCTCAAACACCTCCACGCCGTACACCGGCCGCACCACTCTGATGTGTCGGGCTAGCATTGAAGAGAGGCCACAACTTAGTGACAAACTCCCAAGAGAGCGGCGCGAGAAAGTCATCGACGGGAATGGGGCAGCGTGAAGATCGTGTTGAAGAAGACGACGTGGGAAGAAATGGAGATCAGAGCGTGTTGGAAAACTGCAAAAGGTGGCATTAGCGGGCACGGCCCCATCGCGAGGTGCAAGAAGCTGATTTGGTGGCAATGCGGGGGGGCATTGATGAACATCCACGACAAATTGTGGACTTTACCTTCAACGTGAAGGCTTGCCGTGGTCTTGTCCGTCCCACAGTCACACACGTACTGTCCCTTGTCTACGTCGGCGACTTTCCTGATGAGCAACATTCTGCGGGTGCCCTCTGCCTTGATGGCGACCACCTTGGAAGCCTTCACTTCCTCTTCATTGTGGTACCAAACCACCTTAACATCCTTGTTGAGCTCACATTCTAGCGCTACCTTGTCCTTCTCCACCGCTGTGTAGTCCTGCAGCTTGACCGTGAAGTAAGCGTCTCCCTCTGGAAAGGTACAATTGCACAATCATGACACCAAACTAACAAGACAGAGACTGGAAGCGGTCCAGGCACAAAGATGGTAGACAAGGACGCTGGCGTGAGCCCTGGGCGGACAATAACAAGCAAGAGTTACCTATGACGGTCAAGTTAGCCATGGAGGACACTCCTTTGGCCTCAGCCTTGACCTGGCAAGTATCATCTAGAGTCACGTCCTTGATCTCCAGCACGTGACGCTTTCCATCCACGCGCTTGAGCACCGTTCGGCTCGGATGGATTTTGACATCGTTCCTGTACCAGGTGACTGGAATGTTTTCATGAGAGAGCTCCAGCTCAAAGAGAACTGTGCTGCCCTCTTTCACCGTTTGGTCCTTGAGCGGCGAAATCAGTTTGAGCCTGATGCCTACAACCGCAGCGTCAAAGCATTAGGACACAGATCACGCGTGACACGAATGTCGCCCGCAATGCCACGGGTCCACCACCTACCCTCCACTGTGAGTCGCGCCTTGGACTCTTTGCCCAAAACCTCAATCCTGTATTCGTCCTCGTCGTCAAACTCGCAGCAGTTGATGATCAGCATGTGTTTCTTGCCATCATGGATGATGTCATATTTGGCGTCTGGCGTGATGATGTCGCTGCCCCTGTACCACATGGCCTTGGCGACATCTCTGGTGATGGCACACTCGAATTTGGCCTGTTTCTTTTCAGGCACGCTAACGTCCTTCAGTGGTTCGACAAAGTCCATTGGGATTTCTAAAGAATGTCAGAATGTGACAGGCAGACGCATCAAAGATACGTCAATGACAATGGCAGCAAACATCAGACGCAAAGCTGCCGTTGTATCGCCACGTACGCTGCAGACCTCACTGAATGTGCTTCCAGACCAGACGGAACGACAAAACCCAAGTAAACAAACAAACAAACAGATAACAAGAACAGGGATCTTTGGTCACTGCAGTCCTCCGCCGTATTTTACATACAACTGGCAAACCTACGAAAGACGCCCTAAAGTCCACATGGACCTGAATGTCATTGATTTCTGACTTTAGGCCTCAAACTGTACAGAAATGGAAAAAGACAAGCCAGGGTCGCGATAGTTCCCCACGGGGATGCCGTGAATACGTTGCTTACCTTTCACGGTGAGCATTGCGCTTGTTTGAGCGTTCAGTGCCTGGTAGGACACCTCACCCGACTGCTCCACTTGACACTTTTTAAGTTTGAGTTGGCGCACGCCACGCTCCATTTGGATCTCGCAGGTCTACGGGAGGAAAACTGTTACCCAAGCGAAAAATCTATCCAGACAGAGAATTGGAACGAAAAATCCAGGCCGTCGTACCGGGGATCTCATCAGAGGCTCCCCTTTGAGCTTCCATTGCCCTGGAATGTCATCCTCAGAAATTTCAGTCTCAAAGGCAGCATCTTCCTTCTCGAACACCTCCACACTGACCAGCGGCTTCAAGATCTCCGCCTCACGCTCTGAGATAAGACATGTTATCACGTGCACCAAAGGGTAAACCACGGCAGATAAAACCAATGAGATGTCAACCTCCTAGAGTCAGCTTGGCGGCGTAGACACGTCCCTCCACCTCCACGGAGTAGTCCGACACGTCGTCAGGCTGGCAGTTCTTGATGGTCAACGTCACGTTCTTCCCATCCTTGTTGATCTCCACTTTGTCGGAGGGAGTCAGCTCCTTGTCTCCTTTCAGCCATTTCCAGTTGGGCGTGTCCTTAAACAGCTCGCCTCTAAAGGTGGCAGTCGCCTTCGGTTTCACATGCTGGTCCCTAAGAGGCCTTGCAAGCCAATCTTTGATGACCTCTGTTTGAACCAGACCAGATGGTCAGAACCCAGGTTACAAAGATTGCGAGCCACTAGAATTAAGTCGAACTACTCACCGGTCACTTTAACATTCGTCGACGTCTTCAACTCATTCTGGTTGGCCACTTCGCACGAGTAGCACCCAGCGTCCTCCTCAATGGCATTTTGGATGGTGACGGCGTGCACCAGGCCGATGATATTGATCTGGAACTTATGTTCCTGTTTCTTCAGGAGCTCGCCGTTCTTCTTCCAGATGACATCTCTCTCCTTGTTCAGCTCACAGGACAGGTAGAGCGGCTGACCCTTCACGGCCGACATCTCCGGCACCAATTCCTTGGTCCATTTTACAGGGAGCTCTGAAAATGAGAAAGAACAATTCAGGTCAGGTCCTGACAGTCCTGTGTCTATGCAAAGCTCCAAGACCTACTGAAGCAACTACACACCTTCAACAATGAGCTTGGCGGTACAGGTGATTTCCTTGCCAGCGTTCTTGGCGACACAGGTGTATTCCCCGGTGTCCGACAGCTGCACGTCTTTCACCATCATCTTGCGATCTTTGCCGTCAGAGGTGAATTTGTGCTTGGGGCTCTCGCGCAGGTTGCTGCCGTCCTTCATCCACGACGTGACAGCAGTGGACGGTGACACCTGGCACTCGAACACGGCCGAAGAACCAATGGACTCGGCCTCAAGCAGCATGATGTCCTCCAGCTTCTTGATGAACTTGAGGGGCACGGCTTTGAGTTTGTATCCTCCAAAAGGCTCTTCCGGGGGTGGAGGAGTGCCCCTTCCGGCAGGCCTGAGGCCACGACCCCTGCCCTCACCAGGCGATGGCGTCAGCTTGGCTGAAAGACAAATTAAAAGAAGAGGCCTTTCAGGATGGGCAGACGTCACCGACTGAATTCAGTCAAAGGCAACTCACGTTTGAGACCTCTTCCTCTCCCTCTCACTGCTTCCTCTGCCGGTTGTCCCTCTGTTCAGAAACACAACATATGAGCCTGCTTGTTGCACACAAGGTAATCTTAAAAGGTGCCAGCGGCTGCGAGTGAACGTGGAGTCATGAGCGTGAATGAGTGAGCGTGAATGAGCTACGCTACTCAATCAAAGAAAGTATGACACCGGGTTCGAGTGCCGTCATGACATGAAGATGAAGGCGAGACACAAGTGGACAGGAATGACTTCAGAGCGTAACCAGTAAGGTTGAGGGCCACCAACAACAGGTATGGCGTGTGAGCGGTGTGAAAATGGAGGCATGACCATGGCAATGAGTGGAGATTATTCCGTGCATGAAGGATGGCTCTTTTCCCAGGTTGTCCCGCCTCCGACGTCTCACCTCTCCTGGTCGCCCCCGGCACCTCCAAGGCGCCCTCCTCCACTTCACCTTCCCAGTCGTCATCAGGAACCAGTTCCCAGCCCCAGGCCTCTTCCTCTTCTGTCTCTGCCTCCTCGGGCAACCCGAAGTCCTCCTCAAAGACCTCTTCCTCGGGCTGGGTAGCGACTTTTGTCATCTCGACCGCTCCGGGAGAAATTTCCTTGAATAGAGGAATCTTTTCTTTTGGAGGCTTTGCGACGTCTTGATCTTCCGGCGAGGGCGTTTTGGATACTTTTTTGAGAGGGGCTGCTGCTTCTGGGGAGACCGTCGGGGAAACTGTTTTGGGAGTCTTTTTGAGTTTAGCGGCGGCAGGAATTTTTTCGGCTTCTTTAGTCTTCTCAACTTTTGGTGGTGTCTTTTTCAGCTGAATTTTCTTGAATTGTTCTAGAGGTGTCAAAGGCACCTCTTTTTGGTCCTTGGCCTTGGGCGTGACTGCCTTCCTTAACTGCAGTGGTTTTGGCTCCTCTAGAACTTCATCCGCTTTCTTCAAAGTAGATGGCACTTGAGAGGGAATCTTCTTTGCAGGCTCAAGCCTCTTCAGTTTCTCCAGTTTTTCCGCTTCTGCTTGGGGGGTCTCGGGTTTCTTGGGTGTATCAGCCGGTACTTTCACTTCAGGCTGGTCCTCAGGGCTAACATGTTCCTTGTGCAGATCTTCTGCTGGTTCCTTCCCTTCAATCGCTGACGGTTTCTTCTCAGGTTCAACAGCTTCAGTTGAAGGTCGAGCGAAAGGCTTGAGACTGACCTTCTCTGGCACTGGCTCTGGCTGTACTGCAGGGGTTTTCTTTGCCTTTACTGGTGCTGGAGCTTCTTGCTCCTCAGGTTTTTCCGTAGGTACTGGCTTTGGCACCTTCGCTGGGGGCTCCCTGACCTCGGCTGGTGTTTTCTGAGGTATCTTTGGAGGTTCCTTTTCCTCAGTCTCCCTGGGGATCTTGGTTCCCTTTTGGAAAGCTACGGTGTCCCTGTCTGGTGTGTCGTCTTTAGCCTTCTCTGGCTCTTCGGTAGCTTTAACTGGCTTCTCAAAGGGTTTTAGTTTGACAACTTCTTGTTCTTGTTCATCGGAAGGCAGTTTTTTCACTTTTTTCAAGGCAACAGTAGGAGGGGCTGGTTCCTCCTCCTTTGGAGCTTTGGGAGTTTTCTTCCATGAAATGGTTTCTTCCGGTTTATCGTCTTTTGGAGTTCCTTTTTGATGGCGCCATTTAGGCTTCTCTTCTTCTTTTCCTAGTTCTGGTTCCGGCCTTGGAATTTCCTGCTTTTTCTCCACCTCTGCTTTGTCTCGCGGTGTTCTCTCCTCAAAGGACCTCGCAGTGGTAACCTTCATCTCAACTTCGTGTTCTTTATGCACCAGCTCGACAATGTCAACTTGCGTGGTCTGGGTGGCCTCTCGAAGTTTCTGCTCCTTCTCAACCTCTTTAGGTGATACCAATGGGACCTTCTTGAGAAAGACCTTTTCCTGCTCTGGCTCCACCTCTTCCCTCGTGACCGGCGTGGTTTTTCTCAGAGTCGGAAGCTCAAAGGTCCCTGTCTCTTCCAGGGGAACTTTACCTTTTTTTAGCAGGGCTGGTTCTGAGGCAGCACAGGTTCACGTTACAAGAAATCGGTACACGCAAACAACATGTCAGACAATGGGCTACAGACACAAAGACTGAGTAGAAACAAAGTGAATTTGTCATGATTCAAGTCTTGTTGTGAGCGTTGTTCCTACCTTTCTTGACTCCTGCTGGTGCTTGAACTGGTCCCTTGGTTTCATCTAAAGGTTGAAAAGATTGTTATCAGGTCATTTATTGGTGGAAATGGTTGACAGAGGGCCTTACAGGCCTGGACGAAAGCATCCTGAACCTCAACAATGCAGACGACATCAAGCAGTAAACAATAAAACAAAGAACCCTTTCCATTGGTCCGACAAACTACCTGTCTGAGGGGTCAATATCAAAGGTTTTTCTTCCTCCACAACCATCGCGGTCGGCTCTTCAGCCTTTACAAGCGGCTTGATCACTTCAACGGTAACAAATATACACACATAAATAAAGGAAAGAGGACAAAGAAAAAAAAGAGATGTTGCCGGTAAACGAGCTGACAATGGGTTTATGATTGAAGAGCCATCAAAATAGCCTTGGATACCTGGCGTGGTCGTGATTTTTTGGAGCTGCTCACCCTCATCTGGCTTTTTGACATCCGCCGGTATAGGTGCTTGCCGTTCTTCAAGTACAGGGTAAATCAAGTCAACAACAAGATTTGAATCTTGAGCAGAGTCTGCCTTGGAATGACGTCAGCATTCGCAGACGCGCAAGAGTGACATTCAAAGAGGTTGCTACCTTCTGTGGGTTGAGCCGGCTTGACTGCCAGTTGCTTGACCGGTGGTCGCAACTCCTCCACCGGAGCTTGGAAATGAAACGAAATGACAGGTCAGAGCGTCCATGCAGGCGACGCCAAGAGGAAGAAACAGATATCCAGAGGGACAAACAAAGACTGAAGAGGTTAATGTGCTCGGTTTGGAAAGAGCAGCGATGTGAGACGTGGCGGACTGGCGCTTTAGAGGCAACATTCAAAAACCTGGCTGGACAGGCGGATGCTTGTTTGTGCCCAGAGGAAATGGGTGCCATGACATGAGACCCTGAAACCGATGTGACGCAGAATTGCTGGACAATGACTTGTACTCCAGGTCACAAAGACACGCAATCAGTGACACGCCACACATTCTTTCTCAGTACCTCTGCAGACATTTTGAGATGAAAGCCCGTTTTCTCCACAGGCCTCAGCCTGCAGGGGAGCGCTTTCTGCGAGGGCTGGTTTGGGTTCATCTGTTACTGAAGGTTCTTGGACTGAGGCCATCAAACTAATTTCTGTTTTTGATGTTGCTTTGTCATGTGCGTCCATTTTTCTTCGGTCTTTGGACTCTGCTTTTCCACTGTCAGTACGATCTCGGCTGGATTTATCTCCTTCTCCCTCAGTTGAGAAAAGTTTCTGCTGCCCTACCAGGTCTTTAGGGGCTACTTCAACTTCATATATTTCATCTCTTCTATTGGCATCAAATGAAGCTGCTAGAGCTCTTTCCTTGTCATTGGCTTCAATCTTAGAAGTTACAAGTTCCTGAACTCGATTTAGATCTGCTTCTTTTGTGGTATCTGTCACCAATAATAATTCACGCTTCAGCTCCCCCCGTTGCACTCGATCTGATTTTAGGACGAGTCTCTCGGGTGTGCTCTGAGGACTATCTAACTGTGTTCCTCCTATGATTCTTTCTCTCTGAGTTACACATCCTCCCTGAACCACGGAGGCATCCGCACGCACATCTTCTACCGAAATTTGTTTGACTTGACTTAAACTTTGTCTTTTCTCTTTGGGGGATGTCAATTTGAATTCGGGTTGTTGGTTGTTTTGGCCGCCTTCAAAAACGCTGACATCTGTTTGCCCTGGGATGTGGACAGCTTGCTCTGGGGGAACTGGGCAGACTTTGTTCTTTCCTACTTGAGGCAAAACAAAGCTCTTTATTTGCTGTCTTCTTTCCTTTCCTTCAGAGTCAAGAAGAGAGGCCACCTCTTTCGGCATCTCCAGTCCAGCATAGTCCTCAGGACTTCTCGCAACAACAGGTTCAGGGTCGGCGACTTTTCCCGCAAGTGACGTCAGGAGAGCAGCATCATCCTCTTCCCTTTCTGTTTGAATTTCTTTCCTCTGAGGTCCCACAACTTCCTCTGTTAGCTCTTCAGACTTTTGTATTTTCTCAAGATCAAGAGTCAATTCTTCACCCGCAACCACCGCTGCTGGAGCTTGGTTAGTTGACACTCGAGGCTCTACCTGGGAGGCAGTCGAGTCCATGTGGAGGAGGAGACATACGTCCTCATCTTCATGTGTACGGGTGCCCGCTGACAAACGAACCACCGACTGTGCTGACTGACACAGCTCTGGTTCAGTCTCAGCAGGTTCCCTGAGGTCATCCGCGCCAGAAGTCGGTTTCCTCGCAACTGTGTTGGCCAACAGAACTGACGGAGGTTTTTCGGGTGTTGAATTGTCAAGCGCCGTGAGGTGCGATGGGTTCATTTGTTCAGTGTCTGCAACTTTTGTCTGTGCCTTCTGGGCAGTCACCTCCGCATTTTTAAGAGGACTGATGTCTAGTTGCTGTGCTTGTGTCGTGGGTTCTTCCTCGTGGAATAGCGTCTGTCTTTCAGCAACTATACTTGATGTGCAGTCTATAAATGGACAGGAGTCACTTGTGCTACCCTTTGATTGAGGCACGTCATCTTTCGCTTTGTTTAAAATCTGAATTTCGTTCTCTTGAAACATCTCCGATGTAACGGGGGTCTGCTGCTCTTTCTTTACAGCAGCTCTGAACTTGAAGGTGACATCTTCTCCGCCCTTCGCTTTGGGTGCCTCCAAATGGTGGGACACCACTAATGTCCTTTCGGTTCCTTTCGGGCTTTGAATGTTTGCAACTTTAAAAGATTCTTCTGTGCTCCCTGCCAATGCAACCGCTCTCTCATCACCAGTCACTTCCTTCCACTCCATTTCAGAATGTCTTTGTCTAAGGTAATATGTCTCGTCTCCACTTGGTTTCTGAGGCTCGACATCTCGCAAATTATCGATTGTCAGTTTCACGTCGAGCTCAGCCAGCAGCTGTTTATCTGATGACTGCCTAATGGGTGACGTGGTTGCTTGAACTTGGGAGTTGTCTCTTCTGGTTCTATCCGCCTCACTGGTTGCCTGTGGCGTTTTCAGCTTAAATCGGACGCCTGAACCCTGGCTGAATTCTGAGCTTTCTTGAAGGCCCAGGCTCTCGGAACCATCAGTAACAGATATCCAGGCCCTGGGTTTTGAGATTTCATCCGCATCTTTGCTCTTGTCTCGATCTTCCCCCTGCCGGCTGTCCGAGGCTTCCTCAGACAGGAAGCTGCTCCTCAGTGCCTCCCTTTGCTTTCCTTCCCCAGATGCTTAACGGGGAAGCGGAGATATTGCGGGAAGAGTGAAGCAAAAGCACCATGATGCGGTGCCAAGAGATTAGGACCAGACAACAGAGACATCTTAGTTAGAAAGGACAAGAAAGACAACCGGGAATTGATCAGTCCGAAGGCAAATGTGCTGCTGTGCTACCTCTCTCAGCTTCTTTTTCCAGTCTCTCCACAACGGCGGGAAACTTGTCAGCTTCTTTAAAAAAAGGGGTTAAACGCAAGATGTTAACATTCAGACGAAAAACAAAGAACCCCAAAAAACAAACAAACAAAAAAAAAACAAAGAACTGTGACAAAAGAGAATGAGAGAATTGCAGATGTGGCTGAAGTTAATGCCCCTCGGTGTACCTCGGTCAGCAGCTTTGTCTTCTTTCTCTTGGCTTTTTCTTAATGTTCCAGTCCGAAGACTTGAGTCTTTCTTTGGGGTTTTGTCCTTACGACGCATTTGCTGGGACGGGATATCTGGCACCGAGACCGGTGCTTCTGCTTTCATTTTTGCTTCAATCAGTGGAATATTCTCTTGCTTTTTCTCAGCTACCTGGTGACTCACCGCTAATTGTTCATCTTTAGCTACAACATTGTCTGATTCTACCACCTGGTCTTCTGGACTGCGGCTTCCTTTGTCTCGTGCAGAAGATGCAGCGATGTCAACACGGTCTCGGTGGGGCGCCTCGACGACTATTTCCTGTTTCACCATCGAGGGTTTGACACTAGCTTCCTTGGTTTCTTTCCGGATCGTCGCCTTGGCTTCTTTCCTGACTGCCACGACCTGTTCCTCATCTTTGCTTTCAGCCCTAACTTCTTTGGTAGTCCGCTGCTCTTTCTTAAGCTCTTCTTCTTTCTCAGTAATCACAGCAGTCTCCTTCCTGTCAGGAGCAGATATCTCTTCTCGAGGTTTAGACCGTTTCGTGCGGGTCTCAGTCAATGAAACCTTCACTTGTCCCACCGGGCACAAGGCCTTCTCATACGAAACTTGGGCTCTGTCTTCTCGCTCGGCCTCATAAGACGAAGCTTCCTCGGTGAAAGGCTCCGTCTCCATCACGTGATGCACTTCCTGACGCTGCTCAAGCCTGACTGGCCTCTCTGAGGCACCAAGAGGGGGCGTCATAGGGCGGCGCCAAGAAATGACAGCAAAACACAGACAATCAAGCGTGAGACAATGGCAAAGAGGAGGAAAAAAAAAAAAGACGTCAGATGCTTCAAGAGGTTTTGAAGCTGTCCCTTTGCTGATACCTTTTTCTGGAGGAGATACTTTCTTCTCTGGTTCACCCTCCGAAGGTGGCGCCTTGACAAATTGCTGAGTTTCCAAACCTTCAAGTTTGTCATCCAAGGTGTATGCAAAAGGAAAAAAAAAAAAAAAAAAACAACAAAAAAAGAGGAGAGAGTCATTTAGGCAAACAAGCGGGCACAAACGAGAGGTGAGTCTGCAAGAGTTCTCCAGCTGCTCGGAGAGCCTAAAGCGCAAGGTTTTCTACGAGAGAGCAGCTCTTCAAAATGTGCATGCATGATGAAGAGGAAAGGAGAAAGGAGAAAGTAGAGGAGGAAGAAATAGAGAATGAAGGAGATGAGGAAGAAAAAATGTTTTTTGTCTCCCCTGTACCTGTGGCAGAATCTTCTACTACTGCCTTTTGGACACGGGCAACCCCAGAGAAGGTTTCATCACGTGGCTCCTCTGGAACCTTCTCAGGCAACAAGAGAGGAACCCCGGCGTCTTTAGACGCCTTCTGGGGAGCCGGAATAGGCTTTTTTTTAAGTGCTCTGTCCTCTCGCGGCTTTGCAGTAAGTTTCTCTGTGTCCTTTTCAACCAGGACCTCTTCCGATTCTTTCTGAGGTGGGAGGACTTTCTCTGACATCTGAGGCAGGTCCTCTGAGTTTCCCGTATGTTTTTCATCAGGAAGATTCTCTGGCACTCTCTGAGGTTTACCAGGAAGCCTCTTTGGTACTTTCTGGGGTTTGTCAGAAAGTTTCCCTGGCACTTTATCAGGTTTCCCTGGTACTTTCCGAGTCTTATCAGGAAGTGTCTCTGGTACTTTATCGGGTTTAACTGGTACTTTCTGGGGTTTATCAGGAAGTTTCTCGGGCACTTTCTCATATTTATCAGGATGTTTCTCTGGTACCTTCTCTGATCCATTTTCAAGTTTTTCATGAAGTTTCTCTGGTATCTTTTCATGCATTTTATCAGGCAGCTGCTCTGTTATTCGATCAGATGAACATGGACGATTCTCTAGTGCTTTGGCATGGGTGTTATTGGGAAGCTTCTCGAGTACTTTCTCATGAGATTCATCGTGAAGCTCCTCTGGTACGCTTTCAGAACGCTTCTCTGGTACCTTACAAATTTTTGCCTGAAATTGTGCTGCTACTTTCTCGGATGTTTTAGCAGGTCGCTTCTCTGCTATTTCATGTGATTGATCCGAAAGTTTCTCTGGCACTTTCTCATGTGGTCGAGAATGAAGCTTCTCCGGTACTCTATTAGGAAGCTTCTCTTTCTCACTTGCGTGATCAGGAATTTTCTGTGGCACTTTTTCAACGAGCGTGTTTGGTACTTTCTCAGGTGGTTTAGCGGGGAACTTTTCCGGTACTGTCTCAGAGGCGTCTGGGGATCTCTCGGGTGTCTTTTTCAATAACCTCGCTGCTCTTTTCTCCTGTGGTTTACCAGGAAGCTTGTCTGCTATTTTCTTGGACGTGGCGTGAAGCTTCTCTGGTACTTTAACGGCTTTCTCAAATACTTTCACAGGAGTTTTTTCGGAAAGCTTCTCAGGAATGCTCTCAGGTTCATTCTGGAGTTTCTCTTGTATTTTCTCATGTGGTTGATTGGGGCGTTTTGTTTGTCCTCGTTCGGGTTTATCGTTTTGCTTTTCTGGTACATTCTCGGCTTTCTCACAAAGCATCTCTGGTACTTTTTCAGGTATGCCAGGATGCTTCTCTGGGACTTTGCCAGGTTTATCATGAAGCTTTTTTGGTACTTTCACTGGTACGTCATCAGGCTTAGCGAGAAGCTTCTCTGCCACTTTTTCTGGTACTTTCCCCGGTATTTCATCAAGCCTCTCTGGTACTTTCAAGGGTATTTTATCAGGTACACCAGAAAGCTCCCCTGGCACTAGATCAAGTTTATCATGAAGCTTCTGTGGTGCTTTTTCTGGTCGTCCATCAGTGATACCAAGAAGCTTCTTCACCACTTTTTCTGGTATTTTCTCTCGTTCCTTATCAGGTTTATCATGAATCTTCTCTGGTACTTCATCAGGTGTACCGCAATGCGGCCCTCGCATTCTATCGGGTGGACCATTAAACTTCTCTGGTACCTCATCAGGCTTACCCAGAATCTTCTCTGCCACTTTTTCCGGTACTCGATTGGCTTTATCATAAAGACCCTCTGATTCTCTCTCTGGTACTTCATCATGTATACCAGGAAGGTTTCCTGGTACTTTATGAGGTTTTTCATGAGACTTCTCTGGTAGATCATCAGGCTTACCAGGAAGTGTCTTTGCACCTTTTTCTGATACTTGCTCAGGTTTATCTTGGGTTTTCTCTGGTATTTTCTCCCCATTTGTAACCTGGAGTGAGTCAGGTGCATGACTCGGTGACATGACAACCTCACGGGGCTTCTGCTGAGGTTGTGTAGGAGGCATGTGCTGGAGTACAAGAGCAGCGTTCCGAGCTTGAAGAAGTTTTGAGACAATAATGCATATCACATGAAGAGCAGACCAACATGCGAGCGCACACAAACCTACAAAGCCTTGTTGAACAACTAAAACGGAAGCCATTTAGCACAGACGGTCTGGGGGGTGGCACCGGTGCCCCCTAACGGTGACAGGTGTGAGCACAAACATCCAAGTACCTCTTTTTGGCTCGGCTGGCTCTTCTTTGGGAGGAAGCAGAACAGGTTCGGCTTTCTTTGCTGTTTTTGGTTCTTCTATCTTCTCTGCCACAACAGGAACTTGGAAGAATAACAAAGCAATTAGCATCACAAAATGACTAGGAGCAGAAGATGCGTGAAGAACCGCACGATTCAAAGAACCGCATGTGAGAACCACACGCGAGGAACCATTTTTAAGCACCAATGATAAACAACCACATACGAAGAGCTACAGATGAAGAAACCGCACAAAGAAAAACAATGCACGAGGAAATGAAGCGCCCAATGTGATGAAGTACATCTATGCCAAAATAAATAAACCAATCACTGAAGGAAAATCAACGAAGAGCCACACGTGACGAACAGCAAGAAGAAAACACGGTTAAAAAAAAAAAAATACACGAAATATAACAGATAAAGAATTATATGACAAGCCACTCTTGAAGAACCACAGAGGAGGAACCAAATATGAAGAACAAATCGTAAAAAAAAAACCCATCTGACAAACGACATGAAGATCCACACATGACGAACCACACATGAAATAACACAACAAACCACACAGCAGGACTGACAAATGACATCTTGACAATCACATGCCAAGAACAGCTCGCGAAGAACAATACATGATAAACCAAACAACGGGATGAAGCACAGCTTTGGAACAACACTACACGATGAAGCAAACATGACGTTAAGAGGAGTATAAGATTGAGTTCTTGGTGGTTGAGCTTCAGATACCTTTGGTGACCACAGGTTTCTTCTGTAGTGTTTCTTCTTTGGGGGGCTTCTGCGGTTCTGCAGCAGCCTCCTTCTTCAGTGGCTTCTTTGGCACTTTGGGACAAGATCTTGGTCAATCAGTAAACTAAATTCATGGAAGAATGGCGACCACCTTCCCACTTTGAGATTTAAGAAGATGAGCAAAAGCCCATGGCTGGAAGATGCGTACCTTTTTTGGAAGGTTCCTTTGGTTCTTTGGCCTTTGGTTGTTCTACTTCTGGCACCTTGGCCTCTTCAACTTCAGTCTTTTTCACCACAGGTACCAGTTTGGGGGGTTTGGCTCTCTCCACTGGCTCCAGTTTGGGAGGTTGTGGTACCTCCACATGCTCTGGTGTGGATACCTCCACAGGCTCTGGTTTGTGTGGTTTGGATGCCACTTCAGGCTTCGGTTTGGGAGCCTTAGTTTCCACCACAGGCTCCGGTGTGGGTGGTTTGGGCTCCACCACAGGCCCAGGTTTTGGCGGTTGAGGTACCACCACAGGCTCTGGTTCAGCTACCGCCACTGGCTCTGCTTTTGGCACTTCAGGTTTGGACTTTATCTTAAGAGGTTCTGGTTTTGGCTCCTCTGAGACTTAAATTGACATGTTTGACACTCAAAGATGGGTTTTCACTCAAAGAAACTCACACACAGAAAAACACAAACACAAAGAACACCAGAGAAGAAGGCAGAAAGTACCTTTAGGCAGTGCAGGTTCTGGTTCAGGCTTTGGCTCGGGCTTAGCCACGGGCTTGACTTTGGGCTCTGGCTCGGGCTTTGCTACCCGCTTGACTTTTGGCTCAGGCTCGAGCTCCGGCTTTGGCTTCACCGCCGGCTTGACTTTGGGCTCTGGCTCGGGCTCTGGCTTGGGCTTTGTCACGGGCTTGACTTTGGGCTCTGGCTCAGGCTCGGGTTTTGTCATGGGCTTGACTTTGGGTTCTGGCTCGGGCTCCGGTTTGGGCTCCGCCACCGGCTTGACTTTGGGCTTTGGCTCGGGCTCCGGTTTGGGCTCCGCCACCGGCTTGACTTTGGGCTTTGGCTCAGGCTCCGCCACCGGCTTGACTTTGGCCTTTGGCTCGGGCTCCAGTTTGGGTTCCGCCACCGGCTTGACTTTGGGCTCCGGCTCAGGCTCCGGTTTGGGCTCCGCCACCGGCTTGACTTTGGGCTTTGGCTCGGGCTCCGG
>NW_017804802.1:159324-214923 GCF_001891065.2 Hippocampus comes
CTGGCTTGGACTCCGCCACTGGCTTGACTTTGGGCTCTGGCTCGGGCTCCGGTGTGGGCTTCACCAGCGGCTTGACTTTGGGCGTTGGCTCAGGCTCCGGTTTGGGCTCTGCCACCGGCTTGACTTTGGGCTCTGGCTCGGGCTCCGGTGTGGGCTCCCCCAGCGGCTTGACTTTGGGCGTTGGCTCGGGCTCCGGTTTGGACTCCGCCACGGGCTTGACTTTGGGCTTTGCTTCAGGCTCCGGTTTGGGCTCCGCCACGGGCTTGACTTTGGGCTTTGCTTCAGGCTCCGGTTTGGGCTCCGCCACGGGCTTGACTTTGGGCTTTGCTTCAGGCTCCGGTTTGGGCTCCGCCACGGGCTTGACTTTGGGCTTTGCTTCAGGCTCCGGTTTGGGCTCCGCCACGGGCTTGACTTTGGGCTTTGCTTCAGGCTCCGGTTTGGGCTCCGCCACGGGCTTGACTTTGGGCTTTGCTTCAGGCTCCGGTTTGGGCTCCGCCACGGGCTTGACTTTGGGCTTTGCTTCAGGCTCCGGTTTGGGCTCCGCCACGGGCTTGACTTTGGGCTTTGCTTCAGGCTCCGGTTTGGGCTCCGCCACGGGCTTGACTTTGGGCTTTGCTTCAGGCTCCGGTTTGGGCTCCGCCACGGGCTTGACTTTGGGCTTTGGCTCGGGCTCCGGTTTGGGCTCTGCCACTGGCGTGACTTTGGGCATTGGCTCGGGCTCCAGTTTGGGCTCCGCCACCGGCGAGTTGTGCTTGAGTTTTAATTTTGAGGATTGCCCGTCTCCATGGTGGTCAAATCCTGAAAGGAAACATAATTGCAGAGGCGATAAAATGAAGAATGTGACTCGGGCACAAAGTGAGATTGGCAAAGGGATCTGGGGAGGAAGGTCTGACTTTGGGCTTTGGCTCAGGCTCCGCCACCGGCTTGACTTTGGCCTTTGGCTCGGGCTCCAGTTTGGGTTCCGCCACCGGCTTGACTTTGGGCTTTGGCTCGGGCTCCGGTTTGGGCTCCGCCACCGGCTTGACTTTGGGTTTTGGCTCAAGCTCCGGTTTGGGCTCCGACACCAGCTTGACTTCGGGCTTTGGCTCGAGCTCCGCCACCAGCTTGACTTTGGGCTTTGGCTCGGGCTCCGGTTTGGGCTCTGCCACCGGCTTGACTTTGGGCTTTGGCTCGGGCTCCGGTTTGGGCTCTGCCACCGGCTTGACTTTGGGCTTTGGCTCGGGCTCCGGTTTGGGCTCTGCCACCGGCTTGACTTTGGGCTTTGGCTCGGGCTCCGGTTTGGGCTCTGCCACCGGCTTGACTTTGGGCTTTGGCTCGGGCTCCGGTTTGGGCTCTGCCACCGGCTTGACTTTGGGCTTTGGCTCGGGCTCCGGTTTGGGCTCTGCCACCGGCTTGACTTTGGGCTTTGGCTCGGGCTCCGGTTTGGGCTCTGCCACCGGCTTGACTTTGGGCTTTGGCTCGGGCTCCGGTTTGGGCTCTGCCACCGGCTTGACTTTGGGCTTTGGCTCGGGCTCCGGTTTGGGCTCTGCCACCGGCTTGACTTTGGGCTTTGGCTCGGGCTCCGGTTTGGGCTCTGCCACCGGCTTGACTTTGGGCTTTGGCTCGGGCTCCGGTTTGGGCTCTGCCACCGGCTTGACTTTGGGCTTTGGCTCGGGCTCCGGTTTGGGCTCTGCCACCGGCTTGACTTTGGGCTTTGGCTCGGGCTCCGGTTTGGGCTCTGCCACCGGCTTGACTTTGGGCTTTGGCTCGGGCTCCGGTTTGGGCTCTGCCACCGGCTTGACTTTGGGCTTTGGCTCGGGCTCCGGTTTGGGCTCTGCCACCGGCTTGACTTTGGGCTTTGGCTCGGGCTCCGGTTTGGGCTCTGCCACCGGCTTGACTTTGGGCTTTGGCTCGGGCTCCGGTTTGGGCTCTGCCACCGGCTTGACTTTGGGCTTTGGCTCGGGCTCCGGTTTGGGCTCTGCCACCGGCTTGACTTTGGGCTTTGGCTCGGGCTCCGGTTTGGGCTCTGCCACCGGCTTGACTTTGGGCTTTGGCTCGGGCTCCGGTTTGGGCTCTGCCACCGGCTTGACTTTGGGCTTTGGCTCGGGCTCCGGTTTGGGCTCTGCCACCGGCTTGACTTTGGGCTTTGGCTCGGGCTCCGGTTTGGGCTCTGCCACCGGCTTGACTTTGGGCTTTGGCTCGGGCTCCGGTTTGGGCTCTGCCACCGGCTTGACTTTGGGCTTTGGCTCGGGCTCCGGTTTGGGCTCTGCCACCGGCTTGACTTTGGGCTTTGGCTCGGGCTCCGGTTTGGGCTCTGCCACCGGCTTGACTTTGGGCTTTGGCTCGGGCTCCGGTTTGGGCTCTGCCACCGGCTTGACTTTGGGCTTTGGCTCGGGCTCCGGTTTGGGCTCTGCCACCGGCTTGACTTTGGGCTTTGGCTCGGGCTCCGGTTTGGGCTCTGCCACCGGCTTGACTTTGGGCTTTGGCTCGGGCTCCGGTTTGGGCTTCGCCACCGGCTTGACTTTGGGCTCTGGCTCGGGTTCTGGTTTGGGCTTCGCCACCGTCTTGACTTTGGGCTCCGGTTCAGGCTCCGGTTTGGGCTTCGCCACCGGTTTGACTTTAATCTCTGGCTCAACCTCAGGCTCAGGCGTTACCACTGGCTTGACGATGGGCTCCGGCTCAGGCTTTGCCACTGGCTTGACTTTGAGCTCCAGCTCGGGATCGGGCTTCACCACCGTCTTGACTTCAGGTGGAAGCTTTTTAGGTTCTGCCAGTACAGGCGACTTGGGCTCGTCTTCGGGGTAGGCAATACAGAAATTAGCGCAAAAGGGCTCGGAGAGATGTTAGTGACAGACAGACAGGACAATCAATAAGAGGTGAGAGGCTACAGGAAGCAATAACAAGTACCTTTCGTTGGCTCCTGCAGTGGCGGCAGCTGTGCGACTTCTTCTGGTTCTTTGGAGACATTCAAGCACATAAGCGACTGATCAGAAATTGATCGTCAAAGAGAACAAACTACCTTTAACCGGGGTGAGGACTTTCTTCTTCTTCTCCATTCGAACCTCCTCTGCCACTTTGGTCACTGTGACATTCACAACTCTGTCAGTCACCTGCTGGCTAAGGCGGTCAATGCTAAGTGACCCGCAGTGTGGGTTGCTCACCTTGCGGGGGGGCCGCTTCTTCCTTTTCTGCTGCTAGCTCCACTCTCTGCTCCTCCTGGCCTTTGGCCACTTGGAAAGGAAAAACTAATCAAGTTAGCTAGAAGATACCAAAGAAGACACTAGCAGGACTTCTTCGAAGTCTTGGTACCTCTGGAAAGCATTTCCTCTTTCACTTCCACTTCCTGGCTCTCCAATATTTCCTGGACGGTAACTGCCAGAGAGACAAGTGTTTTTTTTCCGCAATCAATTTTATTTTGAAATTCAGAGGGAACATATCACAGGCCCCTCGACAAGAACCGCCAGGGTCCAGAAGGCAAGAAGAGGGACAGAAGGACCCCCTTGTCTGGCTAAGTCACCAAACAAGAGGTGATGTAAGATGACCAAAAAAGAACCTTTTGACAAATTAGGGGCCATTTCAGTCGTGGTGGAGGAGGGTGTTCCCCCCTCCCCCCACTCTTTCAAGTTGTGTGGTAATTCCTCAATGGATACAACTTTTAGTTCGCACCTTGACACTTGCTGGGCATGTCTATCATGAGTCGACCTACAAAAACGCCTCCAGAAGAAACATGATGTTGACCAATCTTCTTTCAAGGGAGCATTTTATGCCATTTGTGGTCCTTGAAAGCAACTCAGCCCCCGACACCGCTCTGACTTAGCCAAGTGAAATTTAGAAGACATGTCAGGCATGAGTAGAAGAATAAAATGTTCCCACAAGGCATGCCCAGAATGATCCAGAATGTCTTCCCTTGTGTTTGGAAGCAACCGTTTCAATTGTTTCTTTTCCAGGCACTCTTCAGTGATGAACGCCGCCTCAGGGTTTCGCCCAATTTTTTACCAAATTTCAAGCACGTCGAATAAACAGCATCAAGCATCAATATGTTATGAATGATGTGGAATGTGAATGATAATGATAATGGGGAGAAAAGTGTGAATACCTGCAGGCTCAATTTCTTCCTCATAATGATAAAACTCAGCAGATTCTTGAACAAAGAGAAAAGAAATGTCATCTCTGTTGTATCACAAACTCATTACAGTTTGATGTCGAGTAAACCCCAGCATTTTCACGTGGTGTAGGGAGTGACTGCAATTGCCAAAAGAAAGCATTTCCATGATCCTGCAGCGGAAATTGCCCCCGCATGGGGCTCATCAAGAACTTGAGCTTGCATGCACACCTCAATCATGCCTTCGTGCAAATGGGCGTGATGTCCCACAAGGCCAAACAAATTCTTGACACAGACGACGGCAAGATGTCATTTCAAGCCCCCTTTTGGCATTGATACATAATTGTCAGATGAATACTTTTGCACAAAATAGGTAAAAGAGTAGCGGAAACACTTTCACATTCACAAAGCATGTTAAGGGTGATCCCAGATGCAGATGAAAGAATGACGCCAGTCAATCGGGGTCCACAACAACAGCACCACTCCACCAGATGGCAACCAGGTCATGATTTGATTGCGCAGAAAGCGCCAACAACAGAGGACGATTAAAAAAAAAAAGGATTAAAAAAACTGCACATTTGTGATTGCTCAACCGCTAATATGCCGGGGTTTACTCTATTTACAAATGTGACCGGCTCTGGCTAAAAATTCTCAACGCAATTTGCTTTTGCAAATATCTCCATATGCTTGCCCCTCTGGGACATTTGCTGCGGGGCGTCGGTCAGATCTTTGGCAGAAATGGAGTCGTTTGCTGTGCCAGAGAGGACAATATCAGCCTTCTGATAACAGCGCTATGACGTTCCTCTTGTCTACTTATGCTTAAATTAGGTTTTTTTCCCCAAACAATGGTGTTTTGTTTTTTTTTCTTTTGGGGCGGGAGGGTTGAAGAGGCGCGGACGAGGGGGCTTATATGCCCCCACACACCTGGGACAGCGGTAGTCGGGGGGTTGCAGCGCAGCCTTGGGTCGGGGAGCCTTATTTGGAAGGTTGCCCGACCCGGTCAGCTGTTTTGATGACATGTCACCAGGAACTAGTGACAGCTCCGATGAGGGCTGAAATGATAACCGAAACTGTCAGTCAAGTAATATTTTTTTCTCTTCACGCCAAAAAAAGACCATTGTCTGTGGGAAAAAAATTCCAATGGGAGGCCGAGATTTGAGCCCTTTACAAGCTGGGGAAGGTTGAAATCGGTCAAAACTGCCGAGTCAGCCTTTCAAGATCCCATTAGACTGACAACTCATCTCCTGGTTCATCTTCAGCCGTAGTTTTCTTGTTTTATTCTTGCCACTTGTGGCTCAAGCTCAAAACACGGCCGTGCGTCCCTTTGACATGATGTTGTCCTTTCGGTTTTTATTGGTTGCTATGTGCATTTCTCGAAATGACTTGTAAAATGCATCTGAGGCAAGGAGTTCGGGGTGATTTGGAGAGCAAGTTTGCAGGTTTTCCAAGACACGCTCGCTACCGGTCGGCGAGGACCACACTAATACTAATATCTTCTTTTCATACCTTTCGGTGACAATTTTAGGTTTTGGGCTGCTGGGAAACGCAAAAAGAGACCTCAGGAGGGTATTTTGGGTGATTATTTTTTCCCGCCGTCCGGTCTATTTTTGTCGATAAGCCCAAACAAATCCTTGCAACGACGCGAGCTCCTTAGCCAGAGTGGGTCACAAACATGCCAATATGATGTGGAGATCAGTCTTACCTTGAACGTCCACCGACGAAGGCGCTTCGGGCCTCTCCACAGGAACGTCTTGTACATCTACACAACAATTTGTTTCTTCGTTATTCGCAAACCCCGTGTTCACAGCAATCATTAATTGGTCCATTTCACAGCGCTTTCCTTCATTGTCTCATCGTGTGTTCAGAACATGGGCGAATTGTTCATGTGCTCAGAGTACATTCCTGCATTCACTAGTAGGATGAATGAATCAAGTCATGATGGGTGACTTAAAGCTCGCGTATATCTCCCAAAGCAAGACCCCAGGTTGGGGAAGTGAACCGCTAACCGTCTTTGCCACTAACGCAGCTTGTGTGAGTTCAAGATGTGAGTCATGCGGTCGGGTCCTTTGCTCAACTTTGAAAGACGGCCAAAGACCAGGATTTTGTGCTCTGGAAAAGAAAGTACTTACCAAAGGGAACCATGGCTAATTGGATCTCTGTGAGAAAGGGGGGTGAAGAAGAAGATGAAGAAGAAGAAGGTGGTGTCAAACACAACAAGAGTGTCAATCTGAGGGTGGTCAAAGGTAGTGCTGTGGGGTACCTTTGCCAGACAAATAGAGCTCAGCGCTGCTCTTTGCTTCGCCCCGGGGTTCCAACCTCACAATCACGGAGTACACGCCTATGTGAGAGAAGTCACTGGTTGGCGGTCATGAAAAACAGTCAAATGTGCCGGCATGGGGGACCTGGGCCGGCGCGCTACTACGCACCTTCATCCTCCACGCTCACGTTTTGGATGACCATGAAATGTCTTCGGCCTTCGCTGCGGAAGTTGTACTTGGGGCTTTCTCTCAGCTCCCAGGTGTCCTTGTACCAGGACACCACCGCATTGTCGAAGGACACCTCGCACTCGAAGGTGGCCGCCTGACGCTCGTTCACCTCCACGTTGTGGATGCGCTTGGTGAAATGAATTTGCTCAGCTACAACAGACAAAGACGGACGGCAGCGGGGTGAGAGGGTGGCGCGAGGCCCGGCGAGGGACAACATCCACACTGGGTGACAGTGAGGGAGGGTGGGAAGACCAGAAAATTAGGAGGGATGTCGTTAGCATGGCAGAGAGACGGACTGCGAGCGGTCCGACAAATGAGGCGATGAGATGATGGTGAGAATGCGGGGAGAGTTGAGGGTAAAGGATGACTGTTGTCTGAGGAGAGGAGCACTGTGAGGGTGGCAGACACAGAAAGGACACAGCAGCCACGCTGGGGTTGGGAGGAACCCGCCTTAGGGTGGCGGTCTTGTGAGAGGTGAGTAGGGGAAGGGCCGTTGGGGAGGTTGGACCGACGCATTCCAAGCGAAGCACACAACAGCCACACTGGGGTTAGGAGGGACCCGTCCGAGGGCGGTGACTGACCAAGAGTCCAAGAGGGAGCACAAGCAAGGGAGTGACATGAGAGAGGATGGATGACCGTCCCCAGGAATTCAAGAAGAGAACGATGACAACAAGTTGGGATTAGTCAGGGAGACACGATGATGATGATGATGATGATGGCGGTGTCAGAAGAGATTAATCAAGGACCAATCGGAAGGTTTTTGGACTAGGTACCAACCTTCCACCCAGAGGTCCGCAGAGGACTGCAGGTGCAGGTACCTGCAGGTGTAGCGGCCCTGGTCTTCGGGCTTCAAGTCCTTGATATGAAGCTTCTGAAGCTTGTGTTTGACCTCAGTCTTGAACCTGCCCCGCTTGGTGTCTAACTCCTGGCCATTCTTAAACCACTGCGCTTCCGCATTGGGGATGGACAACTGACAAGACAAAGTACATGACTGGCCTTCCTTACCCGACGTGTCCTGAAGGTGCGTCTCCACCACAGCCTCTGGAAGAATCAAGAACGTGGAGGCTTGGGTCAGTACTATGGACTACGGCGGGTGAACTTTGGCCTACGGACTATTTCATATCAAGTGTGGAGTATGGACTGCGTTCTTTGAACTCTAATCTGTAGACCATGCACTATGGCCTATGATAAATGGCCTTTAGATTTTGGAAAATGGACTGCGGCCAAGGCACTACTGACTATGGTCTGTGGATTATGGACTATAAACTGCAGGCTAGAGACTTTGAACTTTGGGCAGCGGACTGCATACTATGAACAATGGGCTACAGACCACAGACTATGAGCTGTTGACAGTACTGACCATCTGTAATCATGATTGTTTTGCAGAACTGACCGGTAACGGTGAGCTTGGCACTGGAGATGTGAGGTCCACACACCACCCGGTAGTTGCCCTGGTCCGCGACTTGGCAACCCTTAACTTTCAGCAGATGGCGCTCTCCACTCACGCTGATGTGGTACTTGAGGCCGGTGTCCAGTTTCTGGGTGCCCTTGTACCAGGACAGCATGATTTCGGGGTAGTTGATCTTCACCTCACATTCAAACAGAGCCTCCTCGTCCACTAGGACGGACTGGTCACAGATGTCCTTCACCACAGTTACGGGCTTGAGGACAGACAAGAGGACACCTAAGACATACGGTTGACTAAAGTCCATGAACTATGGACCGATCACAGTTATCCTTCAGCCCTGTCGGAGGCCAAAGGACAGAAAAGAGAATATGGCAGCATATGCTTGGACTAGTACGATCATCAAAGTTCCAACTGATTTTTGTATTTGTGTTTGAAATTGCTCCACTGAAAAACAATTTGCTGCTGCTAGACACTTTCAAGAAATAAAAAATGTTGATTCTATCAAAAAGGAAACCAAATGTTCATTTCTTACATTGTCATACTTGTATAACTGTTTAATGAAAGCCTTGCTTCAGGCCCCAGAGATTCATGTGCAAAAAAAAAATTGCTCCTCAAGATGAGGAAGTAGATCCTCGAATGAAGTCAGTGCTCCTCCCAAAAAACAAAAAAGACATGTTGTCAACCGACCTCTGTCCGCTCCATCCTCTTCTGCAGGTCGGCCACCAGCCTGGCCATGTCCTCGTCCACCTCTCTTGGTGCACGTTCCACTTCCTGTCAAACAAGCAGCGCTTAGGCGAAGCTCAAGTCACCAATGGCGGCATGCGGGGCGGCGTGTCTCACTTGTCTTCCAGTTTCTTCACCCTTCTCCTGCTTGAGCTGCTCAATGGCCTGGAGGAGACCCCGGTAGTCGGTAATACCGTACATGCGGGCGTACTTCTCGTACTCTTTGGGGTCCACGTTTCTCAGCAGCTCGATAATGTCAATGTCCTCATCCGCCTCGGGGCTCTTCTGTTTGGACGGGGTCCTAAAGACACACGCAAAAAGATTCAGGTTGAAGCACTGCCGTGATGATTCTCAAAGGGGTGGGGGTGGTGGTGGGGGGGTGCGCTGCCGGCCCACGGACTGACTTCTTGAGCTTGGCTCTCAGGTCTCCTTCTAGCTGGGCGGCCGCCTTTTTCTCATCGACGTGGAGGTCTGCGGCGCACTCGATTTCGCCGTGCGCGTTGGAAGCCACGCAGCGGTACTGGCCGGAGTCCGACTTGGTCACCTCGCGGATCTCCAGTTTGGACTCCCGGGCCGTCTGCTCGATGGAGATGCGGCCGCCCTGGGTCAACTGCCTCCACTTGCCCTTCATCCACTTGATGCTGGGGATGGGCTCGCCGCCCACCTTGGCGATGAAGGTGGCGGTGCCCTCTGCAGGGAGAACGCAGTGTCTCTGTATTAATTCCGGCCGATTGCGTCCACTTCTACTGCGCGGGCGGCTTCTTATCGTGAACTGTCCAGCGTGCGTGTGCAAAGCGCTCGTCTTTTTGACACCGTCGGAAGGTTGAGCGTTGGTGCCTTTGTTCATTTCGGGCAAGGCGCAGGCTTGTCAATAAGTGCGAGTGACGTCAAACATATGCAGAAGTGCCTGATCCTATCGCCAAACCCTGCGGAACATTCTCCACAGTTTGTCGGTCACGTTTGCGTCTCAGCTAAATCATTGCAAGGGAAACACGCGGCAGCAGAAAGCCTCCCAACGACAATCGTATTTGGCTGATATTTTCTGTCTCGTGACGTTTGGAAGAGGCCCCGCCCTTTAGCCTGCACGCGTTGCAGTCAGACGTGCTTAAATCGAGTTTTGTACGCCAGGAAGATGCCATAAAACGAACAACCAATGTCATTCTGATTGCTTGAGAATATCCAAATCTTGTGTTGGCCAATCACGAGCCGCCCTACACGTGCAGGGCAAGCGCCTGACTTGCTGGCGAGCCGAAACGCAGAGTTCATCTGCCGCGCATGTTATCTCCTGCTCCCCACAACACTTACTTTTATTTTTCAAATCCAGCTATTGCTCGCGTTGAGAGCGAGTTGGTTCATTTTTATTAGTTTTGATTTCTCTCGAAAATGCTTCCTTTGACTTTTGCTTTGATTGATTACAGTTTTTATCACACAAGGATTATTTGTTGAGTGCATGATAAAAATGAAGGTCCAAATAAGTCCGGAAGGAACCGACAAATCGCAAATGCAGGTTCGACGTTCGACGTTCCTTCTTCCGTCTTTTATGTTTCCAAAGGCAAAATGTCGTGTTTTTCCTTCTTCCGTAGGGTAATACTGAAATATATGCAACTCAACCCCAAAAGTTCAGATGAAACGAATCGACAAAAAAACAGAGCACTGCAACGCAACAATTACAACGACTTTTATGTTTCCAAAGGCAAAATGTCGTGTTTTTTTTTTTTTTTTTTTTAACCCTCTTGATTTTATTTGATTTCATTTCCATCTTGATTATTTTACAACCTTGTTTGCAACTAAATACGAGCAAAGTGGAACATTTCTGCATATGATGTGAGACATTGTCCGGGTGCCCGTTCATGTGGCGCAGTTTTGTTGTTGTTGCTTGTTTTGTTTTGTTTTTTGCGGCGGATTTTTTTCCAGTGTCTTGCAATGTCCTAGCGGAGGAGGAGGAGGAAGGCGGGTGTCTCACTCTCGGTGACGTGCGTGCCCTTGGGCTCCTGGATGAAGAAAAGCTGGTCCAGCTTCTTGGTGGGAGAGACCTCAGCAAACGCATCCGTCACCTCGGCTTCTTTTTCTTGAACGACAAAAACAACCAACAACACAAACGGTAAGACCAGGGAAGGCTGACAAGCGTCTGTCCAGTACCTCCCGACGCTGACGGTGACTCGCTTGTCAAACATGGATCGCACTTCTCGACCGAGTATTTTTGCCGCCTTCAGAGATTGCAAAAAACAAAATACGGACAATCCGAAAGAGCAGGCGGCTCCGTTTACCCTTGACAGTGACTTTGGCGCGGCACAGCTCGCTTCCGGCGTCGTTGGCGGCCTTGCAGATGTAGTCGCCGGCATCGCGACGGGTCGCCGCGGCGATCTCCAGGCAGGCCGTCCCGTCCGAGAAGGTGACGTCGGACGTGGCGGACGGCGTCAGCTCTTTTCGGTCTTTCATCCACTGGATCCGGAGAGGAGGCGAGCCGCGGACGTGGCAGCGCAGGCTCAGACGCTCGCCCTCGGTCACGGCCGTGGACTTCAGAGGGACGTCAAACACCGGGGCAGACTTCGCCTCTGCGGGTGTAAGGGCGTACACATTAGCTGGCGCCGCACCAAACATATTTTATGAGCAACAAATGCTTAACAAAGCTCAATCATTTGCCATGCTATTAAAGACGCTAACAAAGCCACCTTGTTAGCCACGTTATTTGTCAAATACTGAATGTTAGCCGCGTTATTCAGCATGCTAACTGTTAGACTGGTGGAAATGCTCATCAACCTAAAACGCTAAGAAAATTAAAGCTTGCCATGTTATCAGAGGATCCAGCAGGTCAACCTTCAAGGTCGGCCATGCTATTAAACGTAAGCTAATTTGATGAACCATACTGACGACATCTTAAAAAAAGCCATGTTAAGTATGAATAAAATAAAGAAATAAATGTTGCTATGCTACGATCACACTAGGAAGCAGAGATGCCAGTAACGTGTCACAAAGTCAGTTCTTTGGGAAGTTGCAATTGTAAGCTCCATTTCGGAAAATGCGAACGTAAAAGATGATCCATTTCATTCTTTCCGGCATATTGGTGGAAAATGCTCACAAAGCTCCGACGTTCGTCACGCGAGTGAACGCTCTCACAAACATACTGTATCAGTGAGCATGACATTGCCGGTTCCACATCCTCCATTTCGCGGTGAGGGCGAACTGACCAGAGATTTTGAGGGTAACGCCGCACTCTGCCTGTCCCGCCTCATTGGTCGCTTGACAGCTGTATCGTCCGCTGTGATCGCGCTGGCTGTTCTTGATGCAAAGCACGGCCACGTTGCTCTTAAAGCTAAAGTCGTAATCGTCGGAGGCCGAGATGTCGGCGCCGTCCTTGAGCCAGAGGACGGACATGGGCTGGGACCCGGACACCCGGGCCTCCATCTTGACCAGGCGGCCCTCGATGTCCTCCAGTTCCTCAGATGGCTTCTTGGTGAATATCGGAGGGTTCTTTCGCTCTACGAACGAGACAAGGGCCATGAGTCGTACAGACCAAACCGGAGGGACGGGAAGAGATGAAAAGACCGGGAGGGGATGGGGGGAGCACAAAGACCAGGGGGTGGGGCGGGTGGGGCGAAGAGGGCAGAAAGGACACAGAGATTGGGGATGGGATGCAAAGACCAGTGGTTTGGACCAAAACCTTTGACTGTGACATCACAGGAGCAGGAGTCCTTCCCGACATCGTTGGTGGCGTGGCAGGAGTATCTTCCCGTGTCGCCTTTGTCGGCCTTGACGATGCTGAGCTGGGCGGTGTTATCCTCCGTGCGGATCCTGTAATTCCCGCCGCTGCGGATGTCCTTGTGGTCCTTGGACCAGGTCACCTTCATGGGGACGGAGCCGGTCAGGTGACACTCCAGCTCCACGCTTTCGCCCACCGTCACCGCCTGCGTCGCCGACAACTTCCTGTCGAAGACCGGCGGGTACCGCGGTTCTGCGAAGAGAGGGAGGATTGGAATCGGCGCGCCTATTTTTCTTCGCTTATTTGTTTCGTTTTTCACTTTGCAGATCTTTTCCGGCACCGACCTAGCAGGGTGAGCTTTGCTCTGCACGATGCTGAGCCGACACTGTTGGTGGCCACGCAGGCGTATTCCCCGGCGTGCCTCATCTCACTGCGGGTAATGGTGAGCGCGGCTGTGTTGTCGTGGTAGAGCGCCGAAAATTCATCGCCGTCCCGCACCGGCTCGCCATCCTTCAGCCAGGAAACGTCCAGAGGGGACGAGCCCGCCACGCGACACTCGAAACGGACCGTAGAGCCCAACGTCTGCTGGAGGCTCACGATCTTCTTCGGGAAGCTCGGCGGGGTCTTGGCCTCTGAGGAAGGGAAGCCAACGTCAGTCAACGATCCTGACCCTGCGCTCAAAGGCGCCCATCAGTCTGCCACCGTTCAGAAGCTCGTGTGTGGTCCTCGTACCACTCGTAGAAGGGTGAAGAATTCCCGAAATTAAATCGACAAATTGCGCAAAATCTGGCACAGGTGACCGACCTTGAACGCTGAGGCGACACGTGGAGGCGGCCGTCCCGATCTTGTTCTCGGCCTTGCAGGTGTACTCGCCCACGTCGGCCTTGGTGGCCTTGCTGAGTTTGAGGCAGGCCACGCCTTTGCCGTACTCCAGCCTACAGGTGTCACTGGAGCGCACCTTGCCATCGCCCTTGAACCAGGACACTTTGACCTCGGGGGTGCCCGCCACGTGACACTTGAGGCAGACGGCGTCGCCGGACGTCACCTCCATGGGCTCCAGGGGCTCCAGGAAGTACGGCGGCTCTGCGAGAAGGAGACAAAATCAAAATCCTGGGTATTGACCTGTACCGTCGCCGTTCTCAATGGGCGGCGCGATTCGTGCACTTACCCAGAATGGTGACGGCGGCCCGGCATTCATCCTTGCCGGCATCGTTGGCCACGCGGCAGGCGTACTTTCCGGCGGCTTCCTTGTCCTCTGTGCTGAGGCACTCCAGGATGCAGGCGCTCTCCGTCGTGCTCAGGTTGTATTTGTACGACGCAAACACCGGCTGCTCGTCCTTGAACCAGCTCACCGAGATCTCGGGCGTCCCCGAGTACGTACACTCCAGCCTCAGAGGTTTGCCTTTCTCCACAGACACGTCCTTCAGCTTTTGCACGAACAAAGCCGGCTCTGGAAGAGGGACACGAGGGGATGCCGGGTGTCGGTCACAATCCACTCGGTCCGTGGTGACGCGCGCAACACACGCACACACGCGCACAACACACACACACACACACACACACCTTTGAGCAGGAGGTTGACGGGGCAGCTCTCTTGGCCCACGTCATTGACGACCTGGCACGTGTACTCCCCGGCGTGACTCCTGTCCACCCGGTAGAGCTGCAGGAGGACCCGGTTGTCCTTCAGCGAGAAGTCGCAGTCCCGCCCGGCTTCCAGCTCCGCGGCCCCCCTGAACCACTTCACCCTGAGGGGGGCGCTGCCCTTTACGATGGCCGAGAAGGCGACATCCGAGCCCGGCGTGGCCTCGGCCGGCTCCGGCGCAACCACGAAAGACGGCGGCTCTGCCGACAAGAACAAGTCACGATGACAGCAAATCTAGTCGGGGGGGTGGAGGGGGGCTGGATGAACCCAAGCACCCATCTGACTTCGGATTCTCGTTCATTTTAACGTACGGACAAATCTAATGACGGGAACAAAAGAACGGAAGAACTCATGCCAGGCCATCACCAAAGTCAATCTCATCGGGCATTGAACTGGCCAAACCGGGCGGGCTCTTGACGGCATTGCATGTTTGCTTGTCTGTCGTTGAGTCACACGATACACCTCACGCGGTGGCAAATGAACGAGAAACGGTGAACCTCGAACGTCTGCTTACCTTTGACGTCCAAGGTGGCGCTTGTCTCACTGGATCCCGCCTCGTTGACGGCCTTACACCTGTAGCGTCCCGAGTCGGACAGCTTGAGGGTTGGTAGCCTGAGGGTGCAGCTGTTGTCACTGAAGGAGATGTCGCAGGCGGGCCCGCTGCGGAGTTCCTCGTCATCGCGGTACCAGGAAATGGTGAAAGGGGTCGAGCCCGACACCTTGCACTCCATCTCGCCGGCTTTGCCCACCACCGTGTTACAGTCCTTCAGTTTTCTCGTGAAGGAAGGCGGGACAATTTTGTCTGTCGGGAGGGAAAGACGACACAAAGGTGGGATACCGCCAGGCTCGCTTTCTCTCTCAGTTTGTGACGACAGTCAAAAAAGAAGACCCCGATCTAGGTGGCGAGTCTACAAACTGCGTCACATGAGCTGAAATGTCAAAAGAAAGCGACACAGGCGCACATCACCCTCGTAAAGCCTCGTCAAGTTTAGGACAACGAAACATTCAAGCTCGTCGCAAAATTCCCCTTTTAAAACACATAAAAAGGAAACAACACAAGCACATAAAGGCTGAATTGAAACATCAAAGATGGAGATAAAAAGGTCAAAGACACAAGTCAACACAGACACATAACCACCTTAGGAAACGCGACTCGAAACATAAAAGGAAGTGGCACCAACCTAAAACAGTCAGACTGATTTTGCTCAGGTCCTTCCCGACCTCGTTCATGACCTGAAATGTGTATTCTCCAGAATCCAGTTTCTCCGCAGCCAGCACGTTCAGGCGGGAGATCATCCGGGAGAAAGAAATTGAGTATTTCCTGCCAGAGGCCAGTTCCACGCCATCCTTGAACCACTTGGGCACCAGCTCTGGGGTGCCGCACACTTTGACTTCCAGGGCGGCAACGTCGCCAGCTGTCACGCTCAATCTTTCGGGCTTATCCACAATCTTGGCGGGTTCTGCAAGCGACCAACACGGAGCACAAGGTGTTTAAAACCAGTCCCGCTTCCCGGAGAATGAAGAGAAAGAGAGAGAGAGAATTATTCGGTCACCAACCTAGAACAGTCACGTTTGCAAAACACTCGGTACTCCCGGCGTCATTGCGCAGCTGACAGGTGTACCGGCCGGCTGTGGCTGAGTCAGCCGAAAAGACTTTGAGAGACGCCCGCTGGTTCTCAAAGCTGATTTTTCTGTTGTCGTCGTCCCTAAGTATGTGGTCCTTGCCCAGAACCCAGGACACGGCGATGGGTTCGGAGCCTGCGACGGTGGCCAAGAGACTCACCTCCTGTCCCAGAACCACCGTCGCATTGGACAGTTTCTCCGTGAAGGACGGAGGCTCTGGAGAAGACCAACAAAGCAGTCAGCAAGGGAAAGCGATCGAACCTTGCTTCCGCACCCGATGCTTTGAAGTCCACAGACCTCTGAGTTTAACTGACGCCTGGCAGGTGTCGCTGCCGACGGGGTTTGATGCCTTGCACTCATAGCGGCCGGCGTCGGCGGGTTCAAGCCCAATGATGTGCAGCGTGGCCGAGTTGCCCGCGCTCAACATCTTGTGCTTTCTGCTCTGCATCAGGGGCTTGCCCTCCTTGAACCAGGCAGTCTGGAAGGGGGCTGTGCCGCTCATCTCGCAGTAGAGACTCACATCCTTCCCCTTCAGCCCCTCTACCGGTTCCGGTAGTTTCACAAATGATGGCGGGTCTACGGGAACACCAGCACGTCATTACAGAGGCGCAAGAGGCATACGGGTGGTGTAAAGTCTTAAAGCTGAAATACGAAAAGCTACGGCGTTTGCACGGTCTTCCCGTGGTTGCGTGGGTTTTCTCTGGATACTCGAGCTTCGTCCCACGTACCATCGAAGACAAAATGCGATGCGAATGCTTGTTTGCCTATATGTGTCCTGGCGATTGACTGGCGACCAGTTCAGAGTGATCCGTTCCTCTGCCCAAAGTCAGCTGGGATGGATGCCAGCCCAGCCGCAACCCTCGAGTGGGGATAGGTGCGATAAGAAATGGATGGATGGAATTTGAAAAAATTGAATTTGGACTACATGCCCTGTGATTGACTGGCAACCAGTCCAAGATGTGCTCCACCCCTCACCCGATGCCATCTTGGATCGAATCCACTTAGCCCCATTAACCCTGACAAGTGCAAGCGGTATGGAACAAAACCCCAAAACAAAGTATTAGGATGACAAAAGGTGGTCTGCAACCTTCAAGCGGTAAAGGTCAAGTTCAAGTCAGACGAACGCAGAGTTATTTGGCTGTGCAAAACAGAGCGCTACGTAATGGACGACAGCTTTCAGCTCTGCGATCAGCGAGTCACTGACAGGAAGTCAGTGAAAAACCAACCTTGCACAGTCACGGTGGCGCTAGAGCTGACACTGCCGGCGTCGCTATGAGCTTCGCACGTGTACACTCCGTCATCGTCAAAGCCAGCGCTGCGCAGCTCCAGGGTGGCCACCGAGTCCACGAACGACGTGCTACAGTTGCCGCTGTCCGTTAGCTTGGTGTCCTGCTTGTACCAGGTCACCTTGATGGGTCCGGTACCGGTGACCCTGCACTCCAGGCGCAGTGGCTCGCCCCGCTTCACACACTTACTGGCCGGGAGTTTCAACACAAACTCAGGTGGTTCTGGAAAGGCCAAAACATTAGCATTAGCCGGCGGAATGTCTGTGGAGATTGTCATTCAGGTCACGGCAATCCGAAAAGTTAACGGGAGGCAATTGGACTCTTGATTGTTTGCCACACTTCAGACTCAGCAACACTGTCACACAAAAGCTTGTTCGCTCCAAGGACAAACTCCTTCGAAGCAAACCCCGCACTGTTGTTGATGCAGCGTAGTGCGGAGTGACTCTTAACCGATGAAGAAAACAGTTGAATTTGCACGTCGTTTGCATCGCAGAGAAAAAAAAAGGGGGCATTCCTTTGAGGACAATTACGACCAAATTCTGGACCGAGAAGACGAACTTAAACGAGGCGTGAAAGAGGCCACCTGTGTCCAACTTGGAAGGGCCCGGGAGGTTCACGCCATCTCTCCCCCAAAGATTGTCTCCCCATATGGGAAAGGTGGCCACAACGTCGCTTTCGCCAGGCAGGTGAGCCAGACATACCGGGTGGCAATAATCCTACTGGGACGAGCCCCAGGGCACACACTCAGCAAAGGCCTAACTAGGGGGACCCCAAACATCAAAGTGAAGAAGCCTTTGAAGCAAAGGCAAATTGTCAGCGAAAATAGTCGAGTTGCCTCCATTCAACTTTGAAGGATATAAGGCGCTGAAGCGAGCGAGGGGAGTTGCAGGGCACGGCGGAAATGATGTCGTGTGGAGCGGGGGATGGTCGACCCACGTGCAAGACAGAAGAAAGAGACCCGCATGACGGCAAAGCTGCGCCAACGCCAACACTGACGACGCCACACAAAACACAGCGACGAGACGATTGTCCAACCTTTGACCGTCAAGTCCGCGCTGGAGTGCACGGAACCGGCATCATTGCTGACTTGGCATGAGTAGACCCCGCTCTGGGTGACGCCCACGGAGTAGAGCTCCAGGAAGCAGGAGAGCCCCTCCAGCCCCATGAGACAAGTGGGCCCCGTCATCAGCTCCAAATCATCCTTGAACCACTTGACACTGAAGGGCGGCGTCCCCTTGAACGTCCCTTTGAAACGCACGGTTGCATTGGGTACGGTCGCCTGGGACTCTGGCAGGGTGACAAAGCTCGGGGGTTCTGCACATAAGCAAACGGAGCAGGCTCTCAAAGCGGTCCTCAAGTTGAGGATCAAGGTAGCAATCCAAAAGCGGGTTTAACCTTTGACTTTTAACGTTGCGACGCACTGGCAGCTTCCCGCAGAGTTGCTGAGTTTGCAGGAGTAGGAACCTGCATCTAAAACCTCTAAGTGCTCGATCTCCATGCTCACAGAGTTCTCTTGCTGAATCAGTTTGTGTTTGACGCCGCTGGAGATCTTGGTGCCGTCTTTCTGCCATTCTACGGAGACGGGAATGGAGCCAGATATCTTGCAAACCATCTGGACAAAAGAGCCCAGAATCTCCCGCATGTCTCGGAGGGGTTTGATGAAGCTCGGCGGGACGACTTGTTCTGTAGCCAGGAGAACAAACGCAAAGTGATGATCCGGTTCAGATGTCAGGGTGTTCTTCATTCACCATCCTCTTCACACCAACCTGACACAACCACTTTGACCGTGCAACTGCAGCTGCTGATGTGGTTGGACACCTCGAACACATAGTCTCCTTCGTCCTCTCTCTGCACTGACTTAATCTTCAGGCTGCTGATGTTGTTCTCAAAGCTCAGCTTGTGTTGCCTGATAGACTGAAGCTCCTTGCCCTCCTTTAGCCAGCGCACTTTGAGCTCTGGTGAGCCAGTTACCTTACAGTCCAGACTGACCGGATCTCCAGACGTCACCTTCACCAACTCAGGTTTCTCTGAGATCTGAGGAGGTTCTGCAAGTCAGTAAAGTCACAAAGTTACGGTAGGTCCAGCATCAGACCAGGATCGCAAAGGAGAGGTCGGTCGGTGAAGGGTGAGCACCTTGGACGGCCAGGGTGGCGACACACCTATCCTGGCCGGCGTCATTCACGGCCTGGCAAGTGTAAGACCCGCTGTGACCCGCTTCACACTCCGGGATCCTGAGCGTGGCCACATTGTTCTCAAATGTTCTCTCAATCTTTGGATCGTCCAAAATCCAGTTCCCGTCCTTTTGCCATTGTACAGAAATGGTCGGAGAGCCGTCCGCCACGCACTCAAAAACCACCTTCTTACCCACAACGCAAGTGGCATTTTGCATTCTTTTGGTAAAGGTTGGTGGTTCTGTTTCAGAAAAACGGATATTAATTCTGTCCGTCGACGAGAACCTGAGAACATTTCAACTCTAAACGGACCAACCTTTGAGGCTCAGCGCGGCCTTACAACTGCAACTTCCGACCTCATTGGCGACAGTGCACTGGTATTCCCCAACATCGCCGGTGTCACATTTGTTTATCTCCAGGCCCACCGTGTCGTTGACCAGGGAGAGGGCGTGTTTAGCACTGGCTTTCAGCTCCTTGCCGTCTTTGTGCCACGTGATCTCAAAGGGAGCGGTGCCGGCGAGTTGACAGTTCAGCCAGGCACCGCAGCCCGTCACAACGCTAGCCGGCGTCAGCTCTCGCAGAAACACGGGCGGCTCTGACGTCGGGAAACAACACAGTCATCCTCTCAGGACTTGCAACCCTACAGCAGCCACTGAGACGTGCGACTGAACTGACCTTTGACCTGCAGTTCCATGCTGCAGCTCTCGCTTCCCGCTTCATTGCGAGCTTCGCAGAAGTACATTCCACTGTCATTGACGGTGGTTCCGCACAACTCCAGGGTGGCCGAGGAGTTGACGAAGGCCATCTGGTGGCGATTGTCGGGGCTGATCTCGGAGCCCTCCCTGAACCAGTAGACGTCTATCTCGGGTGTGCCGCTCACTTGGCACTCAAACATTTGAGTCTGACCCGGTCGGATCACAGACAAGCGCGCTGGCGTACGTGTGAACTTTGGCGGTTCTGTGAGGGGAAGCAATCACAGGCATGTGTGTCAGAGAGACCTCAAAAGGAAGACTTGAGTTTGCCTTTCAACCCTACAAATCTCACGTTTGTCAACTTTGGTCTATCACCTAAGACTTTTAAGTCTTGTGAACAATCGGTTCACCTATGCATTTGAACATAAAACAATTCAAGGAGCCACGGCAGCACTCGTGGTCCTGGTGGGTCCTCTGTTGTCAATATTTTAGAACTTTGGCTGCTTCTTTTTTATTTAAATGACTGACACAACGTGTGAACCGACGGACGGAAGAGGAAGTAGCTCTGGTGAGAAACCTTTGACAAAGAGGGTGGCCTGGCAGGAGACGGAGCCCACGTCGTTGTGAACCTCACAGACATAGTCACCGGAGTCTGAAGTCTTAACAAAGAAGAGATCCAAAGAAGTCGATGCATTGTCCTTTGTCACCAGGCAGTCGGCGCTGGACAAGATCTCTTTCTGGTTCTGAAACCATTTTATGGTCAGTGGTGGCGTGCCTGAGACCAAAGCACTGAAATGGACCTTTGAGCCGGGCAGAACATCGATAGATTCTGGCGGTTCGATAATGCAGGGAGGCTCTGGAAAAGTAGAGAATCCATAGTTGTGAACCGGCTCGGCGTGGTTCTAAAACTGCCCCAGGCAAAAGAGACTCAAACCTTTGACAAACAAGGTGCCCGAGCACTGGGCGCTTCCCGCCTTGTTCTTAGCGATGCAGGCATAGCTTCCGCTATCTTTGCTGTCCAGATTGGAGATTTCCAGGAAAGCCACATTCTCAAAGAAGGTGCACTTGTGTTTGTCGTCCGTCTGGATCCGTTTTTCGTTTTTGTACCACTGGATGCTGAGGGGCAGGGAGCCCGACACCACACACTCTAGATGTGCAAAGGAGCCTTTGATACCTTCGCTTTGCTCCAGCTTCCTCGTGAATGCCGGCGCAACGATTTGATCTGATGTGGAGAAAACAAAGAGGTTAGGAATAGGGCGCGCATCCAGGCCGAACCCCGTGTTAAGAGATCTCGCACGCATGTTGTCAACGGACCCAAAATGGTGAGCGTCGCCTTGCAAGAACTCCGACCGACATCGTTGGAGACCTCCAAGGTGTAGTCGCCGTCATCACTTTTGTCTGTTTTATTGATTTTTAGCACAGAGCTGGAGTCTGTGCTTTGTACTTTGTATCTGTGGCCGGAGACCAGCTCATTGCCGGCCTTCAGCCAGCGCACCTTCAGTGGCTTGGTGCCCGAGAACCTGGCCGCCAAGGTAGCCAGATCCCCCTGAGTGACACTGATGGACTTTGCCTCCTCTGTGACCTTAGCCGGTTCTAAGACGTGAAGAACAATAAGTCAGCAAAGTTTCCACAGACTCAGAGACGCTACATCGGAGCAGATGAAGAGCTCTTATGACCGCGCTGCCACCAAGAGACGCCGGAGTCAGTTTTTGAACTGCCCTCCACTTGTTAGGAACTAGGCACGAACAGACTGTAGGGGTCCACATAACACAAACACAACTTAGAAATTGACTCTGATCCTCGCTGGCTAACTAGCTGATTCACTTCAGTCTACAGGTACGTACGTGATATTGCACCAGGGACCTTCTCGACACATTGACCAATATTTATAGATACTCGCGTGGCACAATTTTCCATCATTTCAAATTCTATATTTACACGTGCTGCACCCAAAAAGTTCCAGGACTGATTTGAAATCGAAACGACAAACTTGAAACTTCCCATTGTCCTCGTTGAAGTCAATCCCCTGGAATCTAACACACTTACGCCTACATGCACTCCAGGGAGGAATTGTCACAGCTCTCTTGGATGTCTTCCCCGTTTTCAAAACCTTGATAACACACATGAGCTTGGGAAAGAGGCAAAATGATCAGATGGCGCCAGGTCAGGTGAGTCGGGAGGTAAAGTCGGACGGCAATGTTCTTTTGAGCAAGGAGCTGTAGGGTGGTCATTGTGACCTGGTGCGTCATGAGTATGTCATACTGAAGCAATGACAAGTTGCCCTGCCGCAACGCCTACGTTGAGCCACGTTGGAGGGGAGAACTCCATTTGAGTTGAAAAGAAATCCTTTCTGACACCAGTCCTGGAACTTTTCTGAGACACCTTTGGGGACAATCAAATGCTGGGGCAAGCGAGTATATCACAAATAATAATATGAGGAGGTAACTACACATATAAATGGTTTTCAAAGTCACAACTAAATGAGTTTGCCAATGCTGGATGTGGTCTGGCGAACCCGGTTGGAGGTGCATTGACTGCTTGAGGTTCAGGCAAGAGTTTGGATGTGGAGGACTACTGACCTTTCACGGTCAGAACGGCAGAGCAGGTCTGACTCCCCGCCTGATTCTGAGCGTGACATGAGAATTTGCCGCCATGCTTGCTGTGAAGCTCGGTGATCTGCAGCACGGCAGTCTGGTGCTCATACCGAATCTGAACATTTTCGGCCTCTTTCAGCTCATAGTTGTCTTTGAGCCAGGTGACGGCTATGGGCTCCGAGCCCTTCAGGGTGCACTGCAAAGACACTTGGCTGCCAACTAAGCCACTGACATTCTCCAGCTTTTTCAAAAACGAAGGAGGTTCTACAACAGAATTAATCATCATGCCTTGTGTTAGATCATTAAAAAAAAACAAAAAAAAACAAGTTCTCAAGTAAAATGACAATGGAGTGTCAAAGCAGAATAAGCAAAGATATTCAAAAGAGTGTCTGACAGGTAGCTTGCACGACAGGGGCAGTAAAAGTTTTGATCCTGTGCACAAAGTCGACGCGAGATCATCTGAACTGACCTTTAAGAGTGACTTGACATTCACAAGCGGCCTTCCCCACTTCGTTCTCCACCGCACACTGGTACGAGCCCACGTCTCCAACCTCCAAAGCCAGCACCTGAAGGGCCACTAGGTCCTGCTCCACAGTGATCCTGTGTCTCTTGTCGTTCCTCACCAGCTTGGTGTTTTTGTAAAAGGACACAGTGAATGGAGCCGAACCAGAGACTTGGGCCTCCAGAATCATTTCAGAACCCTTCACCACATCCTTGGGCTCCAAGAAGCGAGCGAACACCGGGGGCTCTACAGAAGAACACAACGGAGCAGCCAACATGTTCAATCGAACTGCGCAAAACACACTACCAGAACTGGTGTTGGCTTACTCCTGCGTCATCAGAGCACCTCAATTGCCTGTAAATTTCCCCAGTGTGGGACAAATAAAGGATATCTTATCTTATCTTAACACCCTAAAAGTCTGTCCGGAACGGCGGGTAAAGTGCTACCGCAAAGAGGACGAACCTTTGACCGTGACCGTGCTACCGCAAGAGTCGCTGCCAGCGTCGCTGGTAGCGATGCACACGTAGTCTCCGCTGTCCTCAACAGCGCAATTGACTATCTCCAGAGAGGCCACCAAATCCACGGAGGTCACTGTGTATTTAGGACCATGGCTGATCTCCATGCCATCCTTCAGCCACCTAAAACCTATGACAGGACTGCCCGTCACTTTGCACTGCAACTTGACTGGGCTGCCGCTGACCACCAGCCTGGTGGCCTCGGGCTTCATCACAAAGGCAGGAGGTTCTGAGAGAAGAGGTGAATGGGGATTAGGACTCAGGCTAGCGTGAAACAGGGATGTTCGCGCGTACGACGGCGGGCACCTTTTACAAAGAGGACTGCGGTGCAGTCCACCTTGCCGGCGTCATTGGACACCTGGCACGTATATTTAGCGGAGTCGCCGGGCTTAACGGAGGAAAGCTCCAGAGTGCTCACGGAGGCTTCTTTCTTGATGAAACAAGAGCCTCCACTGCTCATTTCCCTGTCTTCCCTGAACCACTTCACAGACAGAGGAGGGGTTCCAGTGAAAGCAGTCTGAAGGCAAACTGTCGTTCCAGGTACAACATCCTGGTCGTCGGGTGTCGCTGTGAACACCGGCGGCTCTGGAGGCCACAAGCGAGACGGAAAAATGCACTTTACATTCGCATCGAACCAATAACAAGACAGCGCAAGACACAATCACACCTTTGACGTAAAGTATGCCGCTGGTTTCTTTCATGCCGGCCGAGTTGGTGGCTCTGCATTTATAAACGCCAGAGTCGGATTTCTCCAGCTGGCCGATGCCTAGTGTGGCAGAGCTCTCCTTGAATTCCAGCCGGAATCTGGCTCCGGACTCAATTTCCCGTTCATCTTTGAACCAAGCGACGGCGATGGGCTGGGACCCGGACACTTTACACTCCAGTGAGACGTCGCTGCCGATGTTACCATCGACCCGTTTTAGGACCTTGGTGAAGTGCGGTGGCATTATGCGGTCTGCATGTCGAGGAGAAGGTATTGCGGGTGTTAGTGGTCATAAGAAGAAGGAAAAACTGACCGCTCTCCATCAAAGTCCCTCACACACAATCACACTGAAGAGGTTACGGCAAAGCAAACCTAGAACTGTCACAGAGCACGTGCACTGGTCTTTCCCAACTTTGTTGGTGAGCTCCATCTTGTACACGGACGTGTCCCCCTTTTCTGCGTTGAGAATCTTCAAGGAGACAACATTGTCCTTCTGGCTCATCTTATATTTACGCCCACTGATCATCTCCTTGCCATCTCTGAACCATTTGACTTTAAGGTCTGGGCTTCCGGAAACGGTGCACTCCAGCGTGGCCGAATCACCTGCCGTCACGCTGATGGACTCTGCTGGTTCTACAATTCTGGCGGGTTCTGAGATAAGATTGGCACATGATGAGAGACGTTCAGCACTTCCAACTGAGAAGACAAGAAGAACAAAGGAGACTGTGCGGGGGATGTCATCTGACCGTGGACTGTCAGAGCAGCTTCACATTTCTGTTGCCCGGCTTCGTTCTCGGCATGGCACAGGTATTTGCCGGCGTGGCTGCTGGACACGACTGCTATGGACAAGCTCGCTACGTTGTTCTCAAACGACATGGTGACGTTTGGATCGTCGTTTCTCAGTATTTCAGAGTCTTTCATCCACTTGACCGCGATGGGGGCCGACCCCTTGACGGTTCCCTGAAGCTTCAATGCATTTCCCAGCACCGCGGTCACACTTTCGACCCTCTTTGCGAAGGTCGGTGGCTCTACAGAAAGATCAAAGCCACCGGGAGCTAAGCGAGAGGCCAGAGAGTGAAGGTCAACAGACGTTATTGTTTTACCAACCTTTAAGCTTGGCTAAGCCCTTGGTGGTGACTTTGCCCACAGCGTTGGAAACGACACACTGATATTCTCCCATATCTGTACTTTCAAAGGACTGGATCTCCAGCCTCAACACGGGCTCTTGGGAGATGACCTTGTATTTGTGGTCACCGCGGATGGTCCTCTTATTTTTGGACCAAGTGATTTCAAAGGGCGCACTTCCTGCGACTTCGCACTCCAGCACAGCGCTGGCGCCCTTCACCGCCTCCACCATCTGCAGCTCTTTCTTAATGGATGGCGGCTCTGTTATCAGAACAAGTCGAGAGCATAAGTACAATGTTCCCCCTCTGCATTGCAGGTCATCCTGCACACCGCTGCTATATCATGGATCCTTTTTATTTGATTCATTTATTTTTGGGGGGTGTTGGTTTGTTTTACAGTGTACGGGCAAGTGCCAATTTTGAGTTGCACGGCTTCGCTGCGGTGCCACTTTGCGCCATAACATGCCAGGCAGCAACGAGCTCGACCGGAGGAGATGCGGCATGAACAGCAAGAAGTCCCAACTCATGACCCCCAACACGATACACACATACAGGGGCGTGTATTAACATACATAATACACGCCCCTGACTATTGCTCTGAGATCTCTTTGTATGTGTTGCTGTTCTGTTAACAGGTTAACATTGATGCTAATTTGTCATTTTAGGATGAAGGGGTTACCAGACCGAATCATTTTGTTTGCTTTGAAAATTTAGATGTGCAAAATGCGCACTGCTTAAGTATGTTGTCGTGTTTTATGCGCCAGTGTTATAGCGAAAAATAAGCAGCATGGATGGCCTCTAATGGTGACAGGTCTGGAACATCTCCCCGGTGATCAATGGGGGCTCACTGAAGAGGTCCACGCAGATGCAACCGCAAAAGAAATGGCGACGAAGGCGATGTCTCGGACAAACCTTTGACGGCCACGGCCGCATTGCAGCTCTCGCTGCCGGCATTGTTTGACACCTCACAGGTGTAGCGGCCGCTGTCAGTGACGAGGACGTTGGTGATCTCCAAAGTGGCTGTGCCATTTGTGAAAGACATTTTGTGTTTGTCTCCAGGGCTCAGCTCTCGCTCATTCCAGAACCAGTGGATGTGGAGCTCTGGGGAACCTTTCATGGTGCAATGCAAGCGAGCAGCTATCCCTTGCTTCCACGTGACACTCGGATCCATTTTCTTGACAAAGCGAGGAGGCTCTGCGGGGAGTGGTTGTTTTCAAAACATTTGTTCGGGGAGAAGAAGCAATGCAAAGTGGGAGCGTTGGCTAACAAGTCGGTCAAGTCTTACCTTGAACTGTCACCAGAGCCTCGCAGGAGGAGCTCCCGGCCTCGTTGGAGGCGGTGCACACATACGTGCCAGAGTCCTTCACTTTGGACTTGGCAATTTCGAGAACCGCCACCTTGTCATCAAAGGACTGCTTACACTCTAGGCTCTGGTGGACCTTTTTACCATCCCGGGTCCAGATGACCGTCACACCAGTGTCCTCATTCACCTGGCACTCCAGCCTCAGCATCTCGTGAATGGCGGCGGACACTGGCTCAAAGGTCTTCACGAATTTGGGCTTGTTGATGACTTGGAGTTCTGTGCTAAAAGTAGCGGCGCCAACGCTGTTGGACGCCTTGCATAGGTACACTCCCTGATGGCCGGGCTCAAGATTGGAGATTTGCAGGGAGTACTTGTTCTTGTCGCACCTCATAGCATAGTGGTCTGAGGGTGAGATGGCGATGTTGTCTTTGTGCCAGACCACCTCTATGGGTGCCGAGCCAGTGAGCGAGCACTGGAACACGGCCGTTTTTCCCACATAAGATGTCACGGGCTCTGGTTCTGATACAAAAATCGGCGGGTACATTTCTACGGAAAGCAGGTAGAAAATATCTTAGAAAGCGCAAGCACGAAAACCAGACCTGGCAGCTCACCACTGTAAGAGGCCATTTCTGTCTTGACTACATTTATAGGTCCAAGGTTGCCCCCCACCCCCCCAAAAAAAAGAAAAAAAATCACACCCAGATTTTTTTTTCTTTTCTTTCACAGTTTCACAGCATAAGGAAGCTTGCAACAGGAAGACTTACCAGTGACTGCCAGAGAGGCGCTGCAACTGGCGACGCCGTGCTGGTTGGTGGCCTTGCAGCTGAATTCTCCACTGTCGGCTTTGACAGGGTTCAAGACTTCCAGGCAAGATCCATCGTCCCGGGTGATGATGCGGTACTTCTTGCTTTGCTTGATCTCCACACCGGACTTGTACCACTTGAAGGTCACGCTGGGGGCCTCCTCGATCTCGCACTCAAATATGGCACGGCTGCCGACGTTTATCTCCAGAGGGGCGATTCTCTGCTTAAAGATGGGTGGCACTGAGGCGCACATGGACAAAGAAGAAGATGAATGTCAGTAAACTCATGGCTGGATAGATTTCATGGAGAACACAGACAGACAGAAGGGAGACAGATGGTGGATGTTATTTCATTCTCTGAAAAGAAAACGGGTAGCATGAACACATGCCCTGGAATTGTGAAACCGGATTTCAGGTGGTTTTCCTTGGGCTTGGGTTCAGGCTACCGATGGAAAAAAAAAAGGAGGTTGAAGTCTTGAAAGCATGCAGACACGTGGAGAATGGACCAAGACAGACCATGAAGGTGGCCTGAAAGCCAGCACCAGGCACCCAGTGAGTGCTGCTTCTGATCTTCAGACAGTTAAGTGCAAAAATACGAGATGAGGTGAGTTGAGTGAAATGGGAACATTTGAAAGACAAATGAAACACATGTGCGTGAATTATAAGGGACTCTCACGGAATGAAACGACAAAGGAAATGGATGAAATGGCAAGGGATGAAAAAATGGAACATGGATTTTTCTTGAAGTCAAACCTCTTGAGACCACTGTGAGTCTGGAAGATGTTGTTGCTCGGCCAGCTTCATTCTCAGCCTCACAAACATATTCTCCTTCGTGTTTCTCCTTGACAACTTTTCTGATAACTAGCGAGTGCGTGTCGAGCTCCGTGAAACACTTGAACTCATTGCCAGATTGCAGCAGTTGCCCATTGAGGAACCACTTGACCTGGGTGACATATTTGATGCTAGCCCTCAGCGTTACGGCCGTGTCCTCCTCAACCGTTACATCTTCTAGATTGGCAACTATCAGGGGACGCTCTTTCGGTCCTGGGCTAGGGACTGAAATCTCCTGTTTGAAAACCTGCTCCGTCCTATCCTCCACGATGCTAACGCCCTCAACCTTTACATCTTCCAGACTGGCAACTATCAGGGGACGCTCCCTCGGTTCTGGGCTAGGGACTGAAATCTCCTCTTTGAAAACCCGCTCCGTCCTATCCTCCACGATGCTAACGCCCTCAACCTTTACATCTTCCAGACTGGCAACTATCAGGGGACGCTCCCTCGGTTCTGGGCTAGGGACTGAAATCTCCTCTTTGAAAACCTGCTCCATCCTATCCTCCACGACGCTAACGCCCTGAGCCTGTTCGGAGGGAGCTGAGGTGGGAGGCAGGGTAGCGGTAAGCACCGCGGTCCCTTCGGCTTTGCGTTGGCTCTTTACTGCTGACTTCACCTCCTGTCTGGACACCACCGCCGACTGCTCAAAAGCCACATGGGCCTCGGTAGAAACTTGGACCTGCGATGAAAAGGACTGGGCCCCCCTCGCTTCCATGGATTCCTGGACTACAACCTGCTGTTGAGCTGAGGCGCACTCCAGCGCCATTTTGGACTCGTTCCTGAGGGTTGCTGCTTGAGATTCAACGGCAGTAAAGTCCACCGAGCTCTCTGCCACACTCACCGTCTGCACAATGGAGGAACTGACTTGTTTCGAGCGGGCCGAAGAGACCTGCGCCCTCTGAGGCTTGTCTAGCTGCATGGTGCCGGGCTGATCTAAAGTCAGAACGTGAGCCTCCTGGTGTACCATGGAATGGAAAGCTGCCTGAAGCTCACTTCTGAGGTCAGCTGTGCGAGGATATTCACCCTGGAAAGCCAATGTGATTTCCAAAGGTGTGCCTGTTGATGTGATCAGGTACGTAAACAGTGTGTACCTGGGTTCTCTCTGAACTTTGACTTCCTGTACTTCGGCCGCCTGGAGCCCTCCGACGACATCAGCCAGCAACACGGGTTGCTCACATGCTACCGCAGACTGAAGAGCATTCCTGAGCTGACGACGTATGCTGACACTGGATGCTTTTGGCATCTGAAGCACAAACATGATCTCTTTGGGAAGAGTTGTGCTGTCTTTGGACTCTGACGCAAGCAGAGACAGCTGGGCCTGCTTCGCAGCTGTGACTCTAGCGGACTCGGGTTTGATAATCTCTCGAGAGAGGAGCTCGCCCGTTAGGACTTGCTTCTCATCCATCATTATCGACTGCCTAACCGACTGGCCTTCCTGGATCTGGACTGCAAAGTCCTGCTCTGCCGCTTGGAGGATTTCACTGCTCTCAGTGCATATCTCCTTCTCCTCAACCTGGACAGGCTCTGCGGGGACCTTTGGCTCTACGGCGGTCTCGCAGGTGACTTGGTCCACAGCCACCAGGCTCTCCGTATGTCCCGCCTCAATCGCCTGACTCTCCGCTACACTGGTGAGGTGCATCACATTCCAACGATCCTCCTTCTGCACCAGCGCTCGCTGCTGCTTAGCATCAGAAGTGACTGGCATCTCCTTGGGCAGTTGAATGGGCTGAAAAGACAGCTGGAGGATGTTCTGAGGCCTGGGCTCAGTTCGAAGTTGAGACTGAACTCCAGTCACAGACAAATCTAGCTCTGAGTGCTGATCTGCAGTCAGCTGAAGTTTCTCCTCAGAGATAGCTGTGTGACTACGAACCTTTTCGGCTTTCTGTGTAGCTGTCTGGTGTTCGGGCTTCTCAGTCACAAGAATATCTTCTTTGGGAAGCACATCAACAGTCTGGCTTGACTGGAGATGAAGCAGGGAGGGGGACTCCTTACTCGGCTGAACAGCAACAGTACTCGTCCTGGTCTCAAACGCAGACGTGCCCTCACAAACCACTGTCATCTGCTCATCCTGGCTGACTGAGTGCAACACAGCAGGACTTTTCCTGGTCCCCGCCTGCTCTGCGTTGGGTTTCTCGCAAGTGAAACTGGTTTCAGAGGGGAGCAGGTTTTGATCGGTGATGACCTGCAAGTGTAACAGCTGCTCCCCTTCTAACTGGGACTGAATGGATCTGGCGCTGTCCAGAGACGGCAATTGCTGGGAGGACTCGGCCCGGAGCGGGTACTTTTCCTCCGCAGATACACTGACTTTCATCATGCGGTCCTTACACAGGAGGGCTGTCTCCTCTGCTGGTGTCTGCACGGGGAAGTCCGTCTCTTTGGCCAGAGTGTGTTTGGATTCACTTACTGAGGCCAGAACGAGGCGATGTTGCTCTTGCTTGACAGAAGTCTTAACGGCAGAGTCGGCTGTCGCTAGCTCGGCGGTGTGACCCTCTGGAAGAGCATACTTCTCTGCAGATTGGGCGGAGTACAGGATTTTAACCCCCTCTTTCACCTTGTAACCTTTCTCTTCCTGTGCCCCAGAAAGCTCTTGGGACTGTTCTTTCATAACCGCCATCTGTGATTCCACCTGATGCCCGCTAACTAGATGCCTGGGCTCCGATCTCGGCTTGACCGACGCGGCCTTTCTGTCAGCCAGCGGCTTGGTGCTGGTGGTCGAAAGAGGGGTAAGCTCCTCGGCGACAGCCGACATCACATGCGACCTCTCCTCCCTACTTGCCTGGAGCTCAATCACCTCGGGGCTCTGAATGCGGTCACAGTGCTGCTCTGTGAGGCCCTGACTCTCCTCAATAGATGATGTGAAAGCAGCCATGTGAAGCTGCTTTTGAGGAACAGCTGAAACTTGGGCCGGGCGGGTGGACACCTCGGAAACTCTCTCCTCTACCTCGAGACACTGAAGCACTGCTGCCTGATGGGTCAGCTTCTCGCGGTGAATGGTGGCGGCAGAGATATCCAGCTCCGTGAGGGAGCCCACTTGCTCGCTGGGAATAACCCGCCGGTCTTCAGTCCCGATTGTATACACCATCTGATCCGAGCTGACCCCATCCTGGCCTGGGAGGCTGACCTGGTAAAGGCGAGACTCCGTAGCCTGTTCTGTCTTGGAAACTTTATAACTTTTTTTCTGGACCTCAACCTGCTGTTTGTGAGACACAGAACGAGATTCCCGGAGCACAACCAGCTCCGCTCCACTAGATGCCTCCCCAAACTGGTTAGAAGCTTTACATGTGTACATGCCACTGTCTTCCTGTGTGACATCCTTGACGGTAATAAAGCCAGACCCGTCTGGATTAGTGGTAACGGCACGCTTGGGACTAGACTGGATCTCAACCGTACCTTTGAACCACTGGACTTTGGGGACCGGATCCCCAACAACTTGGTAATGAAAACGAACCTCTGTCCCTGCTGAGCAGCTCACGGGTTGGATCTGCGTTAAGAAGGTGGGAGGTTTGCCCGTGTACTGAAACATTTTCTCGACCCACTTCTCTGCCTGGCTAAGGTCTTCCTTTTTCACCTCCAGGTATGTGGAGCACGTGGTCTGGCCAAACCTGTTGGAGGCGGTGCAGGAATACTCGCCTTGGTGCTCCGATGTGACGCGATTGATAATTAAGGTAAACTCTTCCTTCTCCTCGACAAGCTTATAAACGGAAGAACTCTTGATCGTTTTCCCATCGCGAGACCACTGAACGGTGGGCTTTGGGATGCCAGACACTTTGACACTAAAGGTGGCGCTCTCTCCGGCGATCGCTGCCACTGACGAGAGCTGGGTGAGGAACACCGGCTTTTCCTTTTTCTTCTCTATGGCGGAAGAGTAACGTTTGGGCTCTGGCATGAGTTCAAGTGTTTTTGTTTTGTGAGGCAACTCGACACCGGTGTAGTAGGTCTCCTCTTGCTCCTCCACGGTGGTGACGGTGGTGAGAGAACGTTCTGTCGGAAAACATCGAGCAAGACCGATAAGAAAAATAGTCATCTCAGCCAGACAGAAAGAGGGCAAAATGCATCCTGCCACAAGAGAAATATTGTCACGCCATTCTTTCCATGGGGTAGATTTAAGTTGAGGACTAAGATTTTTGTCAAGGCCCTGTCCCCAAACTGACAAAATAGGACTACTAGTACCTTTTTCCATCAGTGTTTATCTTTCTTTGGCAGTCTTAGTTGTTTTTTTATTTCTCATCTTCTTTGTATAAGAGGAGGGAGACTAGCACGACAAAAATCTCATTACACAGTGCTACCGTTATGTTTTCACTGACAACCATCTTGAATAGCACAAAACATTCTTGAAATATTTGTGGCATTCTCCATACAAGTCAGAGTATCCGGATTTTGGAGAAGAAAAAAAAAAAAAAAAGTCAAATTCTGTACAAAGCTTTCCAAGGAAAAGATCAGGATGTTGTTGGTGAGAGAGGTCAAATTTGGAGTACCTCTGAATGGCTGACTTTTGTCATGTTCTTTTTATGAGGCACGAAAGTTAATTCAGAGTTTTGGAGGATCTATGGACACCCGCCCATCCATTTTCGAATCCGCTTCTCGTCATGAGAGTCGCCGGCGTATCGTAACCCTGAACCGGTTGGGGGTGGGGGGGCGGGGGGGTTGTAATGGTGGTGGTGGTAGCAGTAGGTGTCGTCTTAGATAGCGTAAGTGATAAGGGTGCCGGTGGTAGCAGGAGTGGTAGCATTAGCTTCATCAAACTGCCTGACTGGTTCTAGCTTCATTTAACATCCAAATCACATAAGCATTGGTGACGTGCCCCCAAGACAAAGGCCTTATCACGGCTCACATATAATCCCTCACTCAGGATTATCTGTGGAGACCTCTGAGGGCCATTGCCGACTTTCATTGGAAGCGGTGAATTGGGGTTCCAAATCAGCCCGATTAGCCCAAAGCGCGTTGCATACTGGCCGTAACGTGGGCCGCAAGAATCAGCGGGTTCTCTCTCATCACTCCGTGCTTCAGTTATTAACGCATGACATTCACACATTTGACAAGTTACGTGCTTTTCTGTGAGACCACAGGAAAAAAAACAAAAAACAAAAGACTGATTGCGGTTCAACTTTTATTGTATAAACTCTAAGACAAACAACACATTTGTACATGTCAAAGATCTCTGTTGTGTTCACAAAACCAAAAAGATGAGGGCATATTTACAAATCCAGAAGCACTCTGTGACCTTTTGAGAAGCATCGCGGGGGGCCGGACGACAAACCACGCAAGCATCTCACATACATCTACGAGTCAACAATGGTCTGTCACCGGGGAACAAAAAAAAAAAAAAAGCATTTTTCTTGAACTGTTTTAGAACTACAACCCAATAAAATGCAAGGAACGCATCGTGTTTGGGTTTTGAGAAGACAAGTGACTTTTCCAGTCCACTTTCTCTCCTGTTTTCAATGACTTTGGCCTTACAGCAAATCTCAAGCAGCTTCTTTTTTTTTAAATCCTCAACACGACGACAAGAATGACAAATTTTTGGGTGAGAGTCCTAAACTAATTTACCTTAACAGCCCAAAACTAAAGAGAAGTAAGCAGGCAACTTGAAGAACTCCTGATGTGTGTAAAGCTTCTAACTATTGTTATTATTATTATTATTATTATGTTATTCTGGATATCCGATCAAGTTCAACAACACCGAATGGACTCTTGTTGGTTGTCCAAAACGTTTCACCTTTAATCCGAGCGACTTCATCGCTACTTCACTGAACACGCTTGAGAGTCTCCCCTGGTGAGGCGTCTGGTGGGTGCGGTCATACGAGGGCGGTTGTTGTTGCCAAGTGTGGCTAGTGAACGGACGTCTCGTCAAATGATTCATTAGTGGCCACTTCTCAATTGGAATCTTGGATTCTTTTTTTTCGTTTTCTTTCATGTTAAGGATACAACGATATGTCGAGCTGTACTTGTAACCCTTTTCTAGTCAAGTGGTATCCTTTATGGTCATGGAGAAGAGTTGAGGGGAGATGGGGTGGGGCACGATATTTTCTTATTCCTGGGGTGGTTGGCATCACAGAAAATAAACGAGAACCACTGGTTTCGGAAAACAGTAAGTGGCGACATCATTTGAAAGGAATTCCAAAGTTATGGACAGAGAGGACCGCTGGTTTCAAGGAGAGTGTGAAAGAGGCCATCTATGTCAAACTGCAAAGAGCCTTACTAAACAGAGGAAGACCCCTTCCGGTTACGAGGTAAAACGTCTTCAACAACCAAGAGTTCAACTGCTTCGCTTCAACCTATCGGACCGAGAATCTGCACAAACACATTTCTCTAAAAGACCTTCAGCAGCGCTGAAGTTTCGATCCATCCGGCTGCGTTCTGGATCAAGCATCGGTATTCGCCAGCGTCGCCCTGGCTGGCGTTGGTAATGAGAAGGTTAAAGTGGCCTGCGTTTTTTTCCTGAATGATGTGCCTGCTGTCGGTGATGCGCTCCCCATCTTTGTACCACTCAGCTGTGGGCTTTGGCTTCCCACTAACCAGACATTGCAGGATGACCGGCGCACCAACGGAGGCAGTCACATCCGTCAAGGGAATGACACACCTCGGGGCCATCTCGGTCACCTGGAACTCAAAGCTACACAAGTCGGTGGACTTTCCCTTGAAATCCACCTTGTCCTCTTTGGCGGACTCGGCAAACACGTCAAAGTTGATGCTCATGTACCGGTCTTCGCTCATCTCCCCATCCGCGTTGGCCACCAGCCGGACGGCACGCTGAGACTCATCGGCCTCCCGCTGAAACTCAAACTCAAGTTCAATCTCTGACATCTGTCCGCCGTCCGCCGCTGAGTTTCCGACGAGCAAGTCAAACTTCTGTGGCTGGACTATGGCGCTGCCAAGAGACACGGCTGTCAGCTCCCTGCCTCTGGTCAGTCCAGAGTATTCCTTGGTGCTGAGCAGCACCAGCGAGGCTCTGCACAGTGTTTCGCCGACAACATTGACAGCGCTGCAAGTGTACATGCCGCCGTCCTGCGCCGCAACGTTACAGATCTTCAGGAAATGGTTGTCACCGTCGGATGAGTGCAGGTACCGTCTGTCGTTGGGAGGAATTTTTTTGTCCCCTTTGAACCAGGACACGACGGGAGACGGAATTCCCATCAGCGAACATTCAAACATGACGGTGGAACCCTGTGAGCTTTGCACGTCACAGATGGGATTGATAAACCGTGGCGGCATCTCGGTCACCTCAAAAGCTATTTTCAGATTTTCGTGCTCCTGGGTTACAAAGCCCACGGTGCCCTCCTCGTAAATACTCGGAATGACATCCAGGGATACAATCATGCTCTTGCTATCGGCTGTGTACTCGGGAATGGTGATGATCTTCACCCGTTTCTCAAATTCCTTCACCTGACTTTCATCCAGTTCCACCTCCAACAAGATCTCCTGGGGAGAAGGTGAGCGAGAAGAGTCATCCTTCTCCACATCAAACTCCATCACGTGCTGATGGGTAACTGCGGGCGGGGCGCGCGTGAGCCTCGCTTCCTGCGACACCACGACCACGAAGGCAACGCTTCGGGCCTCGCCAACATCATTGACGGCGTGGCAGATGTATTCTCCCTGGTCAGCTTTGGTGACAGGGCGAATCGTGAGAGAGATGCTGTCACCATCTCGCTCCATAAGGATCCGCTTGTCAGCCAACAGCCGGCTTTTGTTGCAGAACCATTGCACCTCAGGCGATGGGAGGCCAAATACCTCAGCAAGAAAGGTCAGAGAGTCATTTTCAAAGACTCTTTTCTTAGTGAGAGGTTTAAGGAAGGCAGGCGGGATTCCGTGCACCTTCTCCTGATGGGAGGCGGGACTAAAAGAGCCGCTCCTCCCGGAAAGCAACCACGGCTCATCTACATTTACCTCAGCTGGTACACTCGCCGTGCCCTTATCCACAGGAGACGCGAAGAACTGGACGGGTGAGAAAAACCCGTCCCTGGGGTCTGACAAGGGTCTCGTTTGTGTGGGGGAGCATGGAAACTCTGGAGGGGTCTCAAAACCGCCTGCTGTATCAGAACTAGGAGTATGGAAGGAATTGGGAGAATTAGGGGTATGGAAGGAATTGGGAGAACTCAAGGTGTGGAAGGAACTCGGAGACTTGGGTGTATGGAAAGTCGGCTGTGAGACCTCTGTGGATGAGCGTGGTGTGGAGAAGCTCTCAGTGACCTCTCCTACCTCCTCACTAACTGTGCTGCCGATCTCTATCGACATCTCAGACTCGGGGGAGAGTGGCCGTCCCCAGTCTGTCGGAGGGTTGTAATAGTCAAACACTGCACCAAAAGTCACCTCTTCTTCCTCCATGATGCCAAATGCAGCTCCCCCTGCTTGTCCACCCTCAGAGGTTCTAGAACAATGGCTCTTGGATGTGACATGTTCGGGACCCCCAACATTTGGTTGCGCAACGAGTGATTCCAGATTTTCCACAACATCAAGTTCATCGGGACCTTTCTCGGTCCCGACTGCATCGGCAGCAGTTAATTGCACTGCCGGCATCAGACTGACCTGGGAAGCCGGCCCACTGAAAAACACACCGCTATCCAACGATGGCTCAGGGAGAGAAACGCTCTCCACCTCCAACTGCCCGCTGCTACCTGTCTTAACCTCTTGCATCGGGTCTCTCACAACATCAGTGGATTTCTCCTCGACGACATAACCCTGCACCTCTGCAACGCCTTCAGACTTCAAGGCTTCACTTGGTTTTTCAGACTTTGGTGATTCGGGCAATCTTGGAGAGTTCTCTGCTTGGTCGGTTGGATCTAGGGTCTTGAATGAAACTTTATCAGACTGGTATGGAACGAAGCCGCCAGTTTTGTCGAACCCGTGCGCCTTTTTCTCCTCGCCTACCACCCTTACTTGGCCTTCTGTCAGGGGTTGTGGAACGTGAGCTGATTTTTGGGGTGTTGGCCAGTCAAGCTCCAAAGACTCGCGTTCTCCCTCCACAAATTGTTTGACGGCTACCTCCTCGATGTTTGCGGCTACCGGACTGGTTTCGAAGACTTTCTCCATCGAGGTGGCTGAAGAAACAGTTAGGGATAGGCATGGCAAGTGGGTTACCACCAAAGGATCAGTAGGGACACTGCCATGGTCAGGTGTGACTGGGTGCTCCTGTATTTCATCACGAGGACTGGTCACTGCAGGTCTGAACTCCACAGGGGAAAGTAGTTCCTCTCGCTGCTTCTGAAATGAAGTAGGAGCCGAGTTTGACTCAAAGGCTTGTTTAATCTGACACACTTTTATCACAGCAGCTGACTGTTGCAGCCCACATCCAGAGATAAGTGGGGGCTCCCTGTATCCACCCGATGTGGATTTCGATGGCACCTGGTGCGAGGGGTGTTTCTTCTTTGTCTCCATGACACCTTTGTCTTCGATGAAGCCAACAAGCTTTACATCTTGACAGAACACATCACAGGTGCACGACACCTCCCCCACCTTATTTTTTGCGACACATTTGTACACGCCGACATCAGTCCGAGTAAAAGAGCTAACGTAAAGCTTGTGTACCAGACCATCAACTTCTGCCCTGTATTTTCCTGCCGTCGTTTCGAGAAGAATATCGTTGCAAAACCATGTGACCTCCGGCGGGGAAGGTTCAGCCGTGACAACACATTCCAACATGGCCGTCTGACCCTCTGGGCAGTTGAGGCTCTCCAACGCTTTGACCACACGAGGAATTTGAGCAAGAGCATCGAGGGAGGAAATAAATTTGTGCTCGCCAGTCTGACTGATTCGCCAGTCTGAAGTCAACTCGGGGCAGTCCTGAGGTCGACTTTCACCGCACTCCTCCATCCTCGCGGGGTCATGGGTGGAGGCGTCAATTCTGATGTCCACAGGAGGTGAATGATCCGCATCTGAGGTACTGAGGTACTGCTGGATGAATGTTTCACTGCAAGCTTCTCCTTGACTGTCGTGAGGTTTCGCTCCCCTCCCAAACTCCCCTGCAAATGCCTCCTGTGAGAGAATCTTTTTTTCTGAGAGCTCCACATCAGCACAGCAGATTGCCTTTCCATGTTTGTTACTGATGACGCACTCGTACGTCCCTTCATGGTTTGCGGTCGGATAGAAGATGGTCAGCGTTGACTTGTCAGACTTTACTGTGATGTCATAGTCGGGGTTGTGGACCAATGCGTGTCCATCCCTGAGCCACGTGACTTGAGGCAGAGGGTCACCTCGAAACTGGCAGCTCAACTCTGACATCTCACCGACTCCAACTTGAAGTGAGGAGATTTCTTTTACAAACATCGGATAACAACCCTCAGCACTTGGTTCCTGGGGCATCACGGATGCTGGAGTTGGGTTAGCACCCAAGGAAATGTCCTGCTCGTGGCTTCTCATCTTGATCTTTGCTACAGTCCCGTGTTCCGACAACACCTTATGGCTTTCATCTTTGACTGTTGAGAACTTCTTGCTGACTTGTTTTCCCACAGCCACCAGATCGGCGTGTGGTTTCTCCTGGCTGTTTTCCACAAATGTTCCCATGCTCCTCTCCTGGTTCCTGGATGCTGACGAAGGATACGCCTCCTTCGTCAGCATGTGTTCAGACTCAATTCTCTGAGGACAGTGTGATGGGGAATGTCTGCCAACTAATGACTCTTCATGAGTACCCAGCAATGGGGAGCAAAGTCTACAGCTTACTGGAAAGACAACGGCAGGTGGTGAGGGTGAATATCTTTGAAACGGTGAAACATCACCAGCATCTTCTTTTGTCTCAGTCATGGATTCCACCTGCTTTGGTACAAGTGGATGCTGAGGATCTGATGGTGTAGCTGGCTTATAATCAACATGGTGAAGAATTGAATGGGTCACGCGAGCTTCGGCTCCATCCGCAGTCAGATGCACCTCATTTTGTCCAGAAATGGGTGAAGGTCTCGTTGGAGCCTCCATATGTGGAAGAGAGACGTCATCAGGTAAGGATTTAGCCGGTAAATCAAAAGCCCAGTCAGACTCCAGGTCAGCTACTCCCCCTGGTTTGACCACATCTGGTGGCCATCGAAGAAGATGCTGGGCCTGAGCCGCTTCTTCACTGACTAAGTACTCATTGTCCCTCTGCAGTCTGACCTCACGGCCCTCGGTCGCCAACACGCCAACAGGCGAACACGGCCTACCCTCACCCTGTGGATTGGGGTCTGAATGACTCATGAACTTCTCCTCCGACGTTCTTCCAAAGGAGGATTTCTTTCCGGGGACCGTCTCGTGTGGCCGAAGAGGTTCTAGGGCGACCATTCTGTTCACTCCTCTTCCTTCCTCGGTGCTCCTCTCTGGCTGAATAGGGGGATGGGCATGTGTCCGCTCACAGTCCGGCTTATTGACCTCTTCTTGTTCAATCAGAACATCTTGCTGCCATTTCATGATGCGCTGAGCCAGGGCTTCCTCTTCACTTACAAACTGCTCACACTTCTTCAGCTCGGAGATATTTTCCATTGACAGCTGAAGTTCTTGCTCCTTACTCGTTTTCTCAAACAAAAACTTTTCCTCTACATCTTCGGCCTTGGAGGGCAATTTCATTTGTCCATGCAGTACAGATAGAGTTTCCAGTCCCCTTGGCTGCCTTTTCCCTCTGGGTTTCAGTGCGGGAGGAGTTTCTGCTTCAGTGGACTTTTGTGTTCGCTCCATCGCAGGCTGATTTAGCTTTGCTCGATATGGGTCGCTCTTATTGTCAATGTAAACCGGTCCTCCTGATTCCATGTAGGGTATTTCCTCGGGCTTAGACGGTACGGTTGCAGGTTGAGAGGGTTCCTCCTGCGTTATGCTTTGCGGCCAATTCCTGATTTGTGGAGCCAGGTGTTTTTCCTGACACTCACTCTGTTCAGCTTCCAGGTTTTTCTCATCCTGCGCCCTCAAGCACTCTCCAGACCATTTGTCCTCGGCTGGCTCGATCATTTTTGCTGGCTCTTCTCTACCTTTAGTTTTAGGCTGCGTCTCTGATCGCTCTGTGACTCCGGGATATGCCTGTGGCTGCACAAGCAGGTCCGTGTCTTCCATTTCCTCTGCCTTGACTTCTACTTGAGGGGATTTATTGGTTGAAGGTGTGGCAGATTTCGGATCAGTTCCCTTACACTTCAATCTAGGATATTGGCGGAAACATGGGGGGGTGGCTTTGGTCTCTTCGGGAGTGACCTGTCTTACCTCCTCCTGGGTGTAAATGTGTTCTTCGGGCTCCATAGATGGCATCTCCCTGGGCTTTGGCATGCCAGTTTCAGATTCAGATTGAAATCTTCCATCTTCTGACTCCATATCCGGTGTAGCTTTTGGCAATGGCAGGCCAGCTCGCAGTTGAGATGTTTCCTCCTCTGCCATACCTTGCTGCCACTTCATGATCCGCAGTGCCAGGAGTTTTCCCTCACAATCCATGCGCTCAGCTTCTAGGCTCCTCACATACTGTTCCCTCAAGGACTCTCCGCACCGCTTGTTCTCAGCTGGCTCAACTCTCATTAGAGCCTTCCCTCGAGGTTTAGTTTTAAGGCGTCGCTCCGTTTGTGCTTTGACTTCAGGCGACAACAGTCCGTCGTCTTCTATGTCCTCTGGTCGGACGTCTATTTCCAATACATTGTGGGTTGAAAGTACTGCAGCGGCTTGGGTTTCTCCAGGAGCTACCACTCTGACGTCTCTCTGGCTGTAGGTGTGCTCTTTTGGCGTTGCGTACAATACTTCTTCAGGCTTTGGCCGGCCAGTCTCAGGTTGAGAAGCTTTCTTTTGTGTGATTTGCTGAACTTGCTGCTGCTTCCCAGTGCCTCGGGCCAGGGGTTTCTCCTCACATTCAACGTGCTCAGCTCTCAATCTCTTTTCATACTGTGACTCTCCAGCATATTTGTCCCTGGGTGGCACAACTATTTTTGCTCCCTCTCCTCTCTCTTTAGTTTTAAGGTGTGGCTGAGTTTGTACTTTGTCTTCGAGCGAAGTCTGTGGCCCCGTAAACAATTCCTCATTTTCTATTTCAACTGCTCTGTCTTCCAATTTTGGCAAATTCCGCATTAAAACTGTTGCAACCTCAGGATGGGTCTCCTGGGCCTTCATTCTGGGAGATTTGAGGAAAGGCAACATGGCTTTGGGCTCCAAAAGAGTTATTTCTCTTGCTTCCTGCTGGGTGTAAATGTGCTCTTTGGGCTCAGTGTATGGTGTCTCTCTGGATTCAGATTCAAATGCTTCGGCTTCTGACATCCAACTGCCCTTCCTAATCTGAAGGGATACACCCTTTCCCTCATGTACCACTTGACCATCCAGACTCTGACATGAGACTTTTTGGGACGGTTCGTTACTTACTGTTGTTGCAACCTGTTCCCATTCTTCAGGTGGGACGCGGTTCATATCAGACTCGACCAAATTGAGGTTTTGAGATTCTGACAGTGAAAAATCATCTTCAGCATGCTCGGTCACTGCCAATTCTGCGATGGCAGTGATTGAGCAAGGTTCCCCAGAGGCTAATGGTTTGGAGAATTGTGGGGTTTTAGGGAGATACGGGGGTTCATGGTGGTATGGGTTTTCAAGGAGGTATGTCGTCTCCGGGCATTCCTTGTGGTATGTGGGTTGAGGGTGGTGTGGGGGGTCCAAGTGGCATGTGGGTTTAGGATGGAATGGGATTTTAGGGCGGTACTGGGATTCCGGGTTGTCTGGGGTTTCCTCATAGTATGTGGAGTCAGAGTGGTGTGAGGGTTCGTGGCGGGATGTGGGCTCAGGCTGGCATGGTGATTCCGCGTGCCTTGGGATTTTGGGGAGGTATGTGGGTTCAGGGAGGTTCGGGTCCACCTCCTCTGTCTGACACTCCACTTCGAAGTTGCTGACCCTGATTTGAAGCTCACTCATTTCTGCCTGAACCTGATCAAAATCTCCAGATTTGTTTTGTTCATCTTTATCAGCACACGATTCTGTCCGGCTCTGACCTTGTGGGACCACCACATCAACCAGCTCACCTCTCATGATGCTCATGGCTTTGCTTCTAGACTGAGGCTCAAATGAATGTCTCACTTGAGCCCGAGAGGTCTCCTGGCTCACCTCCGAGCCTCGACACTCACCCAGACCTTCGCCCAATTCAAACGCTCGCTTAAAATGCTCAACGTTCACCCTGACTCGCTCCGCGTAATCCGGATAGCTCAAATCACTGGCTACCGACTCGCAGTCAATTTCGGAGGAAGACATGGTGGAGATAGAAAGCCTCTTTCTCTGGCGGACAGCTTTTTGCAGCGTGCTGAGTTTAGTTCTAACCTCATTGTGAAGACTCTCGGTGTCACTAAACCTTTCGCTGTAGCGGTCACTGCATCGGTCGCTAAACTTGTCACTGAAGCGAGTTCCGGTGCGCCGGTCACAGTAGATGTCACTCAATCTGTCGTGAAGGCGATCGGACCGACTAAACATGGGCTGTGGGGACGGGGCGCGTTCTGAGGCCGTCTCCAAACCCTTAGACTCCTTGAGAGACTCTTTCTCATGCAAATAAGAAGTTGAGTGAAAGAAAACGGTACGCACCAGAGCGCTCTTGGACCGAGTTTGCCGCTGGCGGACCTTGGACATCTTGTCAAATGGAGATCCTACATATCTGAGGTCCACTCTAATCTTCCGGCCCTTCCTCTGCTCAGCCATATTGGCTACACTCTTGCGGACTTCCGCGGAGCGACGGACAAAGCCTAGGCAGTTGGCCGAGTGCTCTTCCCTCAGCGAGACCAGAAGAGAGGCCGTGGATTCAGCAGAACCTTCCGAGTTTATTGCCATGACCTTGTAACTGCCAGAATCCTTTTCCCCGACGCTATCGATGAGCAAGCTGCTTGTGTGTACGTGCATTGCGCTCTCTGTGCAGATCCTACGCCTGCATGCTTTGGGTACAGACCTATTGTTATGAAACCAGAGAATAGTGGGTGGAGGGCAAGCCAGAAGTTTACACTTGAACACAAGCGGCTCCCCCTCCAGGACAGACCGGAACTTGATTTTTTGGGTGAAGGACGGCTTCATGTTGTCGGTCGGGGAGCTGATGGAGGAGGTCCTGCCGGGGCAGGGCTTGGCGGAGACCATAGCATGGTCCAGGAAGTCCTCGGTGCCGGAGAAAGCTCCTCCGAGCAACCGGGTTGCTTCCAAGGAGCCCGGCTCTGCGGAGAGAACGCAAGGACTAAGGCGGCGGCATAAAAACCCACAGATATTATTGGAATGAATGATTCATTAATGGGAAAAAAATTGAATGCATGCGATCACACTGCAAGAAGAAATAATTGCACTCACCATATTTGTTCGAATAAACGCAAGACTTGATTCTTTTTATTAGAAACCTGCAGGAAGATTTGATCCTTCTTCTGTGGAAATTTCTTGAAGACAAATTATTACTTGGGAGACTTTAAAAAAGCAAAATTCAGAGTGGGGCTGCTCGGAAAAATAAATCAATAAATAAATCACTTTCGGGTGGAGTACTTCTTACCTGACTTGCAGACAGGAGAATAAACGCCCTTTCTAGTCCTTGACAGCAAAAGGAATGAAACGCTCGCACGAAATGTCCCAAAGCAAAGCGTCAGCATAGCGACTGAAGCGCTAAATTTGGTGAGAAGGCGTTTATTCGAACTAATATAGTTTGACTGGGGTTATGATGACTGCAAACCACAGGAGTCACATCATCGCTATCTGCAAGCCAGCATAAGAAATGTCCATTTCGGTTCAAATCAACCTTGATGGTGAACGTCAGATCTGAGATCTACCCAGGAAACAAAAACAAAACAAAAAAAAACCCAAACTTTTCTTCTCGCAAGAAACTTCATGCCATGAAAGGAACCGCTGGATGCAAATAGACACGAGTCGTCCGGACGGAACCACCACCATTTTTTCGCGGCACGATACATGCAAAGTACAACGGGAACATTTAGAACATTTCGTACTCTGCTCGGTGTCTGCGGAGGCGGCCTCAAAGCCGCCCGACCGCCCGCAGAGTGCCTTCAGAGTGAAAGAGGGATCGATCTAGCTATCATGTAACTGGGAACAGATGATGAGGACCACCTTACCTTTCACCTCCTGCTTAATGGTGGTCTCGATCTCCTCTCGCTCTTGAGTCACTGGGGACAAAAGAGACTGCTGTTAGATTGGGCCTGAAAACCAGATTCTCAAAGGGTGGAAAACGGTGGAAAAGGAGTCAGGTGCATGCAAACCAGTCTGGGTGGAGGTCAAGAGGTGAGGTTTTGTTTTTTCTGTGGGGTATTGAGAAGAAATGAAGACCAGGTCTTGGTCATTAGTTTGTGACTTGGAGCCGGTGGCGGGTAAATAAAGAAGTTCTCGCAAAAAGTTGAGAAGAAATAAAGACCCACAGGCGCTGGCAAGTCCAAAGCGGACAGGGCCGCCAACATGAGTGGGACAACTGGGACTTTCTGCGATTTCTTTCAACATTTGGTTAATGACTCTGCTTGAGGGAAGATGGAGCCGGGGAAGGTGACAGGGACGTTTTCCAAAACAGCGTTAACATGAAATGCAGAGGGACGGGAGCAAGCAGCTCAGGTCCAAAGGGAGAGTGAGAGCAGGACTTGGGCGGTAGCTTAGTTTGCGACTCGGGTCGGTGATCTCGACGCAGACATTTCCGGAAGTTACCTTCTTCTTCCCGGCGCGCTTCGGTGATGTCGAGCGTGGCCGAGCACACGGCCTCTCCTGCGAGGTTGGTGGCCCTGCAGGTGTACTGGCCGGCGTGCTCCGGGAAGGCATCCACGACGATGAGGGTGGCGGTGCTCGTCAGCTCGTCGTAATGGAACACCACATTCTTGGTGGGCAGCACCGGCTGCCGGTTGTGGAACCAGCTTATCACTGGCGTGGGGGTGCCGGACACGAGCGCGTGAAAGCGGGCCACCTCCCCGTGCGGCACCGAGCAACTCGTGAGCGGCTGCAGAAAAACTGGCTTCTGGCTGGGGGCGGCTTTCTTTCGACTGCTGAGTGCGGTGGAGACGTACTGCTCGGCGGGAGGCTCCGCTGATTGTTTTTGCCCTGAAAGGAAGCGCGTTCGGCAGTCTTAGGGCCAAAGTCGACTCACTTTGGTGGATTTCTACTTGAGGGGCCTGCGGCGTGACCTTGGGCCCCTGTTGGTTTCTTATTCACAGTCGCAGTCTTGTTCCGAGATGACGTACAGTAAATACTTGTGACATTTTCACCGATGGCACCAAGCTGGAACTTTTTCAATATTTTAGCATCCGCATGACGTGGACCTCCAGCTTATTGAATTTGTTTCCTAAATACGAATGGAAGTAACTTACTTGTTCCTTCCATGTTTCTGTATGTGACCCTCAGTGGAGGGGGCGGGCAGAGGAGAACAAAACTTTGGACCAAGTTTGCTTGTTCCCAAAATACTGGTGGAGTTTGGAATAGCCGAGACAATTTCTGTGTGCGTTTTTTCACAACAGACGCGGCCAATAATTTCAGATTCTGATTCAAATCGAGTTTTACCGTCCAACGTGAGGGTGGCGGAGCAGGATGCGGTCCCGCCGCTGTTGACGGCCACGCAGGCGTACTCGCCCTCGTCCTCCGGGTAAACTTTGGCGATCTCCAGCTGACAGCTGTCATCAAACTGAGAGATCCTGAAGAATTCCGACTGCTTGATCTCCTTGTCCTTGTGGAACCAGCTGACCTTGACATCTGGACAAGGAACGACATGAACGACATTCAGTCTACCGCTCGTTGCGATCGCGCAGTCGCCTCTGAAGAACTGACGTACCGTCTCCGCCAATTCTGCACTGGAAGCGAGCCGGTTGTCCCTCCAAGGTGGACGTGCTGGCCATGGGCGAGATGACGACGGGCGGGGCAACAATCTCGGGCAGCTCTGGGGAAGCCACCTCCGGCACTGTCACACAAATGCGAGCTGAAAACCTTCACCTGTATCTGGAGTCAGACTACGATGTAGACACGCGGCATGGTCCTTCAACATCGCCCATTCGCAAGTCGACATGTTTGCCACGGGTCTTTCCGGTACGCTGGCACCGCCTTTCTTAGGAACTTTCCAGATACGCAAAAACTGCAGTGTTGGCGAGTTGCTCGCTTTCGAGTGGTGGAGCCCCGCTATCAGCGGGTGACGGGGACCGGAGTGGGTCGACGGCAGCCAAAGTCCGCGTATGATTGACTTTCATTAAAATGCAATTTTCACCAGCTTTTAACTTGTCCAAATGGCAGTCGACTCTTTTCTACTAAACTTCCCGCGGCTTCCGTCCCTCATTTGAAAGCCGAAGCCTCATTTAAAATCGTCGGCCCGGCCGGCAACGCGGATGAACAACTTTGAGCGGACGAGTGCGGAAAACATCCGCTCGGACAAGATGGGTGTGGAAGTGTTGCCCTCTAACCTTCCACGGTGAGCGTGGCGGTGCTGGTGGCCACGCCGTAGTCGTTTTTGGCCTCGCAGTTGTAGATGGCGGCGTCCTCCGCAAAAACCTCAATGAGCAGCAGGGTGTGCTCTTGGGCATCACGCAAGAACTTGCACTTGAAGCCCGGCGACAGCGCCTGAGAGTCCTTGTACCAAAAGACACGAGGCTGAGGGACGCCGCTCACGGCCACGGAGAAGCGAGCGGGCTTGCCCGCCTCCACCGATTGGGCCTCCATGTGGCGCAGGATTTGAGGCGCTTCGGGGACTGCGCGAGATACAAAATAGCTCGGTCACGCTTTGGGAGCTGGGAACCGCAATATCTCTCCCCCCCAACAACAAACAGTCGCCGGTCTCATCAATCATTAGTCACTTTGTCCATGGAAAGGCGTGCAGCCGTGACGTTTTGGCCAAGAAATGAGACGCGGCGCAATGACTGGACTTACTGTTGACTCTCAAGGTGACAGCGCTGGTGTTCTTCCCGGCGACAAAGGCGTACTCGCCGGCATCGCTCCGAAAAGTTTCCGAGATGGTGAGGCGGTGGAGCCTCCTGATGGCCACGTAGCTGAAGCGCTCCTCCTCCGACAAGTGGATCTCCACGCCGTTCCGCAGCCAGCGCCCTTCCACGTCGTCCTCGTTCACCTCAAACTCCAAAGTGGCGCGGTGTTTCTCCAGAACCTAGCGCCGCACACAGTGACCGGGCGGGCTTTAGCTTCCCTGCCATCTGCGCCTTCCGCTTCAAAAGGGCAGGAACGTTCAGGGTGGCGCGAGAAAGGTCAGTCACCGTGACGTGTCGCTCGGCGGGCTCCGAGATGCGAATGTCGCGGCCTTCCACGGCGAGTCGGGCCTTGGACACGCTGGAGCCGGCCACCACCGAAAACTCGCCGGCGTCCGACATGCGCACCGTCTGGATCATGAGGCGGTGGACGTACTTCTCGGCCGTCACCACGAACCTGCGGCGGCACGGCTGCAACATGAGCTACGCCATCGCAATCGCTCGACCCCTGAAAGTTTTGCGCTTCGGGCTCAGACTGCCTCGCGCCTTCATCTACTCTGCTACTTTTTGTATTCGACAGCCTGTTTCTTAATCGACGGCAGCAAAGAGCAAAAAAAAAAAAAAAAAAAGGAAGAAATCATGTGCTGTCCTCGTCGTCGCTTTTTGATTTTCCCGGGATTATTTCCTTGGAGCATTTCAACTGAATTGGTTGTTTGAAGATGAATAATTCAAATGCGGCAACGGATAAATATGGCTGCTTGTCACCGACATGCAGATGGCACCCAACCGCGCCCCCTACCCCACCACCCACTTCCCTCCCAGAAAAGCGAAGGGTGCAATCATGGCCTGAAACTCGAAACGTCGTTCGGAACGAGCCTTGATTTTGGGGCCAATGGACGAAGTGATTCCGATGACTTTCTGCGCGCAACTTGAAAACGCTCCTCCAAGTTGGCGGGCGTTGTCGGTGTCGCAATGTGCGCTTTGGCTTCGGATCTTAGCGAGAAAGATGCAGGAGACAAATAAGATTTGCTTGAGAAGGGCCCCCAAAGTGACACTCGCGCTTCATGTCCCCACCCCCGACGCCCCGCCGGGATGCGGAACCTTGGACGGCGGCTCACCTCTCCTCGGACGTGTCGAGCTCCAGGCCGTCCTTCATCCACACGACCTGGACGTTGGGCTCCGACAGCTCGCATTCGAACACGGCCTTCTTCTTCTCCGTGATCTTGATGTCTTTGATTTTCTTGGTGAACTCGATGACACGAGCTGGCCACAGGAAATTGCGGCAGGCATTCAGTCCGTGTGCAACGGGGGGCCAAAAAAGTACTCGCAGTCAGTACTCGAGCGCAAGTTCGGACTCCCCTTGAGCCATTTGTACTCCTCTCAAGCGCTACTCCGTATGCCGAGTTTTTTTCTCTTACTCCGCACCGCACGTTTGGAAATCTCGAAAATCTCTACTTTGTATTCCTGCCTGCGTCGAAATAGACCAAATGGTCTTTTTTCAAAGGACGAAAAAGGAAAATAAAAAAGGAAACGTTCACCAGGCTTCAGATCGGGATTCGGCGCCCGAAGAAGCGCTCGAAACCTTGTGAGGTCGCTCTTCCCGTGAACTTCTTCACCATACGTTTTCGCCGGTCATCCGCAGGGATTCCCAAAAAGTAACCGGCCCATTTTGACAAAAGAAGAAGAAAGCACACGTATCTGCTTTCAGGCGCATGCAGCCAAAGTACAAGTTGTCGGGAAAAACTTTCCTCGCTCGCTCGATCGATCGATCCGGGGCTCGCGCTCGGAAGCTGGATCCGCAATTCACTCCGGAAGGCAAGTACGGATCAAGCGAAAAATGATCAGCGAGGAACCCGAAAGGCCGAAACGCGGAGGCGCGTACCTTCGACAAAAAGGTTGGCGGCGCTGGCCGCAGAGCCGGCCACAAACTGGTACTCTCCGCCGTCTCCGAAGTGAACGTTGCGAACGGTCAGCGAGTGGGTCAGCTGCCGGCTTCGGACCTGGCACCTGTCGGACGACTTGATCTCCACGCCGTTCTTCAGCCATTTGTAGGTGATGCCCTCGTAGTTGACGGTGACCTCGAAGGTGATGGTGTCCCGCTCCTGAGCGTTCAGGTCTTTCAGCATGGAGGTGACCAGGACGGCTAGACGCGGACAGCGATCGCCGGGTTAGTCGGCGCTTTCCGGGAGGCCGCGAAGACGGTCTCATAGGACCGCCCGAAACAAAAGTCCCGTTTTTGGCACGACGACTGTTCAATTTAGACCTTTGGGTTCTGACCAAAAGGTGCGAAAGCGCGAGTCGGGCTCTTACGGCTGACGGTGAGCGTGGCGGACACGCGGTCGTTGCCGCACACGAAGGTGTACTCGGCCGCGTCGGCCCTGCTGGTGTTCACGATCTTCAGCTGGTGCAGCTTGCCCTGCACCACCACGCGGAACTTGTCGCTCATCTGGATCTCCACGCCGTTCTTCAGCCAGGTGGACGGCACGTTGAAGTGGGACACTTCGCACTCGAAGGTGGCCGCCTGCGTCTCGGCCACCGTCACGCTCTTCAGGGGTTTGGTCACGCGCAGAGCTGGAAAGAGAAATTGCAAACGGCGGTGACCTCGCCGAGACCGGCCTCGGTTTTCTCCCGCCGGCGTCCAAAGAGTACCTTGCACGGTGAGGTTGGCGGCGCACCGGAGGTGTCCCGCCACGGCCGTGTACTCCCCTTGGCTGGCGCTGTCCACGTTCTGCAGAACCAGCTTGTGGGCTTTGCGCTCCACCAGAATCTTGCAGGAGTCGCCGGGCGTCAGCTCGGCGCCGTTGAACATCCAGCGGACGGGGACGTTGTCGTGAGACAGGCTCATCTCGAAGGACGCCGTGGCGCCCTCCAGCGACGTCACGTCCTTCATCTTCTTCACGATCTTGATGGCTGCACGCAAACGCCGCGCCGCCGAGGCCCGGATCGGATTAGCGCTTGTTGACAGCCGGACTGTTTAAAACCTCGAATTCGGGACCTTGCCTGGACTGGGCTCAAATCACGCACGCAAGGCGCCCAAACAATGACAAACCAAAAAACTATATGGACATGTATATATCTCTACCAAGCAAACGCTGGAATCTCAGGCACCGCCGCCGCACTCGAACCAAATCTCCGCGGTTTCGAAATGTGTGTGTGTGTGTGTGTGTGTGTGTGTGTGTGTGGGGGGGGTTCCCCCCAAGCATCGCCCAGGACGAGGACCCCGTGTGCAAAAGGAGCGCGGCGGCCACTCACTCTCCACGTTGAGGCGAGCGCTGGCCGTCAGCTTGCCCAGTTTGAAGGAGTAGACGTCCTCGTCTTGCGCGCGGCAGGCCCGGACGCGCAGCGCGTGGACGCCGCCTTGGGCGCTCACGCCGTACTTGTCGCCGTCGCTCACTTCCACGCCGTTGCGGAACCAGCGGGCGCCTTTGACGTCGCTGTGCGTCAGCTCCAGCGTGAAGAGTGCCTCCTGCATCTCCGTCACCGTCTGGTTGCGCAGAGTCTTCTTGATCTTCACCGCTGCATCCCACACAGACCACCGATTACTCGCTCAGCATTTCATTCTTACTTTTCACTCAGTGCAAGTTGAAAAGGACAATTTGCCCCGCCGCTTGATTCAGAGCGAGTACTTTTCTGGAATCTGTCCTTCCAGTATCCGCTTACGCGCACGCGTGCAAAGTTGGTACTTGTCGATGTGTAGCAAGTGACTTTTCGGAGTCCGTACTTGGACTTGATCGGTACTTTTCACACAAGTAGCCGAGCGGGCTTTTCGCACCTCCCCGCCGCCACCGAGGGGATGGAGCTAAGCCGAAACGTACCTTCCACCTGCAGGTTGGCCGAGGTTTTGGAGTTGGCCACTTGGTAGGTGTACTCGGCGGCGTCCTGCGGTCGAGTGACGGCGACCACGAGGCGACGGACGGCTCCCTCGGCCACGCTCTTGACATTCTTGCCCAAGTCCAGCGGCTTGCCGTCCTTCAGCCACTTGCCCTCGGCGTCGGCGTTGGCCACCTGGCACTCCAGTTCTGCCGTCTGCGACTCGGCCACCGTCACGTCCGTCAGAGGTCGTGTGATGGCGCCGCCTGTTGGGGCGCGCGAGCGCGGGTTACGCGACCACAATCGGGATGGGAATGGCGAGCGGACCCCGAGCTGAATTCAGCGGGGCAAAACGTACCGGAGACGGTGAGGGTGGCGCCGGACGTCTTCTGTCCGGCGTGAAAGCCGTACTCTCCCTCCTCGTCCTTCATGGTGTCGATGACAGTCAGAGAGTGAGTCTTGTCCTTGGACTCCATCTTGTACTTGGGACCAGGCTTAAGATGCTGGCTCCTGAAGGTCCAAACCGGGTCGATACCGGCGTGGGACACTTCAACTTGGAAGGTGACATTTTGGGACTCGGAGCACACTTTGTCCTCCATGTGTTTGACGATTTCGATCGCTGCAAATGAAAGCGTCACAGACAAGAAGGTGAGGGCAAATTCATCCACCGGCACCACAGGGAGGAGACGCGGGCGGCGATGATCCGCCGAGATTGAACGCAGGCACCCGGACTCCCTTTGCCGATTTGGAGACGTTTCACCTTCGCCTCGCTCGGTAAAAGCTTTCTTTCGGTCGCTCCGTGGCGATTGCGGCTCTGTCTGCACCATTTGCGCGATTCAAATCACGGCGGTCGTCAGGATGAAAGGCGGAGATGACGTTGCCTCGAGGCTTTGGACGGGAACTCTGAATTGCCCTTGGAGGGGCCTGCCTCAAAAGCCGGTCGCAGACCTGATTTGACTCGAGTGGACCAGAGACCGAGCTCATCTCAAATCCACTGGAGACGGACCTTGAGTGCAGCCTCCCAGAGGCCGAACGAAAAAAAATCCTTCCATAGATCGAACTCAAAAAAGCTACCAGGGTGCGAGCAACTTAGCTCCAAGCTACTGGAGGCGTGAACTCGGCGGACAACAAACTTAGTTTGTCATCCGGTGAACTGCTTGACTAACGGTTCCCCCGAGGAGATTGTTTTGAAGACGCTTGGCCAAGAAGGACGATGTGGATTTTGTGATGTCCCCCCCACCAGACGCCTTCATACATAAGCAATACGTCATGCCTTGACAGATTCTTTTTAGCGTGTTTAGTATGTCGGAGTTCAAAGCTATCCTTGCGCCGTTCGGTCCGCGGCACTCGATGGAAAAAAATCGGGGAAACGTCCGCATGCGTCCATCCGCCTCCCTTTCAAGAAGATGACACGAGCTTGGTCTTACGTTCCACGGTGAGATGGCAGCCGGTGGACACCTTCCCGACCAGCAGCTTGTAGCGCCCCTCATCCGAGGCGAAGGTTCTGCCGAAGACGAGCCGCTGCTTGGCGCCTTTGGCCACGATCTGCACGCGCTCGCCGGCCGTCAGCGGCTTGTCGTCGTGGTACCACTTGACCGAGGCCACGTTCTGAGCGGAGATCTTGGCTTCCAGAACCGCCTTGGTGCCTTCCACCGAAGTCACGTCTTTCAGGGGCGCCACGATTTCAATGGCTGCAAAGACACAAACGGTCACCGACTCAAAATCAAAATGCCGACGCGGGGAATCGTTGAGGCGCTACGTCGCGCCGACTCTTTTGGGAAAAGAACGTTCATCCGTCCGCCCTCCGGCCCCACCTTACTGACCAACCTGCTGCGAGCCGCCACGTTTCAACTTGCGTACGTATCCACCGACGCCATTTATTGAACTTGGCTTCCAACGACCACTTCTGACCGATTGAATTTGAACTTTGGCACACCTTTGTCTTCCCGTCCCGTCCCTTCCCTGACTCAACTCGACGACTGACGGTACAATATCAAGTCGGCGCGCGGCGGATCGGCGGCCTTACTCTGAACGCTGAGTTTGCAGGAAGTGCTGATGAAGTGGCCGGGAACCTCAAAGGAATACGAGGCGGCGTCTTCCGGCCCGGCGTTCTCCACCAGGAGCTTGTGGACGGCCTTGTCCACGACCAGGTGGACGCGGTCCGAGGCGGAGACGGCCTGGCCGTTCTTCATCCAGGTCCCCTCCACGTTCTCCTGGGAGAACCTGACCTCCAGCTGAGCGATGTCGCCCTCGCAGACGCTCAGATCGGACAGAGGCTGCAGCAGGGTCACCGGACGCACTGCGGACGCACAGCCCGGCGGTTAGCGCGCGATCCGGAGGACGGCGCTCGATGCGACTGGCCCTCGGGCCCGGAACGCCATCTTAGCAGTTACTCCCCATCCTTGAGGTACGAGCGCACTCGTCGTCCTCGCCGCTTTGCCCTACGAGTTCACGGCCGGGCGCGAGCGTCTGCGAACGGAAGGACGACGGTCCGAGCTCCTTACGTTTCATCCTCAGTGAGGCGCTGGTCTTCAAGTCTCCGCACACAAAAGTGTATTTGCCCTGGTCCTCCTTCTTGACGTCCTTCACGGTCAGGGTGTGCCTTCCGCGCCGGGAGGACAGAACGTGCTTGTTGCCGGGAGACAGCTCCCTGTCGCCGAAGAACCAGCCGCCCTTGGCGTCCTCTCGAGACAACTCCACCTCAAACTCGCCAGCGTAGCTCTCGGGAACCTCGATGTTCTCCAGAGCTTTGATCAGCTCCAGCGCGGCACCTGAAGTCAGACGCGTCGATGTCAAGCGGCGACGCTGTGACGACTTTCATCAAAGACCGAGGCGTCGTAATTACGCTTTCCTCCCGAAACAGAAACAAAGGTCCGATCAAATAAATGAAGGGGGAAAGGGTTGCAATTTTGGTTTGTTTGTTTTTGTTTTTGGGCCCGTTGTCCGAGTGTGGCACTGCTGTGCTGTTGACATTTTATTCACATCTCTGTCAAAGTCACAAAGGAAAAACAGATGAGCAAAACACTTGTCCTGTGGCCGCCGAGGGTTACGTTGCGCTTCAAGTACGCCGTCACTCCCAAGTTGCAGGTGCCGAATTTCCAAACGTTTGACGCTAAGCGCTTCGACTCAGCGGGATTGTACATGAGTTGGAGAGGGCGTGACGTCGCCGTGACCTTTGTTGTCACTTGACATCCTGCAGATTGGAAGGAACTCGGCAGGACTGGAAACGCGTCACTTCGCTCGAAGGTACTTCTCGCCAAGATAAGACCATTTTCAAAAACGTCACGCTTTGATGATTCGACGCACTGGATTCTTTTTAAGATTAAAAAACAAACACGGAAAAGAAATCAAGTTTTCCTGTTCTGTGGGCAGATGGACTCGCGCGTTACGGGGCGTTTTTCTCTTTTTTGCGGCGGCGCCACGGAGGACGTTCGGAATGGGCCGTCAAGCTCACCTTGGACGTGAAGTCTCGCCACGGTGCGGATGCCGTCGTCGTCCGCGAGGACACACGCGTACTCGGCGTCGTCGCTCACTTCGATCATCAGCACGGACAGGAAGTGCACCTTGCGATCCGAGTGCATTCTGTACTTGTCTCCGGAGAAGATCTCCGCGTTGTTCTTCAGCCATTTGACTTTGACGAAAGGTTCGCTGGTTTCACACTCGAAGGTCACCATGGTGTCCTTCTCTTGGGCGTCGGCGTCCTCCAGATTTTGGGTGAAGCTCACGGCGGCCTTAGCTACAAAGACAAAGCGAAGCCATGACTGCCGGAAAGCAGCCCCGTCGACGGATCGCCGCCGGTCCGGGACCGGTCTCGGAAAGGTATGATTTTTGATTCTATTTATCAATCCATCCCGAAGGGCGAAAAGGTGACGATACCTTGCACGAGCAGGAAGGCGTGGCTGGAGGCCTCCCCGGCCACGTTGACGGCTTTGACCATGACGCTGGCCGAGTCTTCCGGGGTGACGTCTCGGATGACCAGCTCGCACAAATGGTCTTCGGGCCAGTACCAGTAGACGCGGTCCGACTTCTCCAGCTCGACGCCGTTCTTGAACCACTGGCACTCGGGCTCGGGTCGGCCCACCACCCGCAGCCGAAAGCGAACCTCGTCCGTGGGGTTGACCGTCTTGCTGGTGATGCGTTCGAGGATCTTGGGGGCTTCCATGCTGGGGGATAACTGGAGCCTCTCGGGTTTGATTGTGGGGATGGTGACCTTGCCCTGCTCCTCCAGCTTCTTCCTCTCCGCCTCCTCTTTCTCTTTAAGGTGGTGGAGCAACTCATCCTTGGTCTTCCTCAACAAATCTTCGTAGGAGTCATCCCTCCGGTGAGCCTTGAATTCCACCGCAGAGATGGACTCGTAGAAGCCTTCTTCCGTCCTGCGCTTGAACTTGCTCTTCAGCTCTTCGGACTCCTCCGAGGTTTTCTCGTGAACGATCCTCTGCGTCTTCCTGAGTTTCACCACCTCTTTGTCCGGCGCGCCCTCGGCAGGTCGGTCCACCTTCGCGACGCCGAAGCCGACCCTGCCGGAGTCGTGCGGCGACTCCGACGCCTTGGCTTCCGGGGCCCGCCGCAGGACGGACCTGAAGTCCTCCCTCTGCGTGACGTCCAGCTTGACGACGTACTCCGTCGTTCCCAAAGGGTTATCGGCGACCAGTCGGACCTCGCCCGTGTCGTAGGACTTGACGTCCACGATCTCCAGGTAGTAGATGCCGTCGTAGCGCAGTCGGTAGCGCTTGCTCTTGCGGATGAGCTGTCCGTTGAGGTACCAGTTGACCTTGGGCGCGGGGTAACCGGTCACTC
>NW_017804802.1:215134-222493 GCF_001891065.2 Hippocampus comes
GGGGCTTGCCGTCGTGGAGCCACTCCACCGCCATGGTGGGGTCGCCGATGGGGGTCAGCCTGCACTCAAAGTGAGCGGGGCCGAACTTCTTCATCCGGACGGACGTCAGCTTCTTCTTGAATTGCGGCTTCTGCTGCTTCTCTTTGTCGTAAAGGTCTCCCTCCTCCCACTGCTCCTGGCCGTAGCGGAGGTGCAGGGGCTCCAGCTCGGGGGCGGCGATCTCTTTGGCCTTGTAGGTCCCTTTGGTGATGATCAGCTTCCTCTCGGCTAGCGGTGCGGCAAAGTCCGTTTCCACGTTGACTCTGCAGCGGGTGGTGTCCCGGCCGGCTCGGTTGATGGCCGTGGCCGTGTACCAGGCGCTGTCCGAGCCCGACGCCGACGGGATCTGAAACTTGGCCTCTCCCTTGGTGCCCTCGATCCTGGCAAATCACATCAACGAGGAACCTGAATAAGGGAACGGCACTCATCCGGGAAATCATCATCACAAAACGTTGAACCGAGTCCACTGGAATCTTCTCGCTTGCGAGGGACATTTCACCTCGAATCCAAGAGACACCTCGGGTTCTGAGGTTTCGGCGCGGAGTCGGCGGTGGACGCGTCACGCGCGTTGTAACGTACCGCACGTCTGACGAATTGCCGTTCGGCAGACCCATCGGTCGTTCCCCAGCCTGGTGGCCACTTTCCTCGCAGATCTTTTGGGGAGCGAAAATGCGATCGCGTCAGACTCCCCCTTCCGAATTTGACAGTGAGGGCTGCGACTTTTGGGCATACCGTCTGTTTACAACGGTGCTCTCAAACCCGTGGCCTGTGGACCGTGTGCGGCCCTAACTGACATCCAACGTTTTCCTTTTGCCCGATGCGTTGTGCATTGTGTATATGTGTGTGTGTGTGTGTGTGTGTGTGTGTGTGTGGGGGCGTGTTTTTGGAAACACTTTGAGGCTCCCTTAGCACAGGCTAATGATAGCTTTTGGCAAAAGCCGCCGTGAAGAGAAGGGCCAATTTTCGACAAGAACCGGAGACGGCATGCTTTTGTTGCTGAGCTCGGGGCCACTGCGGCGCTGCTCAAGAAATCGGATGTCAGAGACGCGACCGACCCAACGGCCTTCTTCGCGTCCCGAAGAGCCGTTGCAGTTGCCGTTATTAGTCAAGACCGAGAAGGCCGCAAGAGTTATTTCGAATCCTTGAGCCCCCGTTTTTGACGCGGCCCAGACCCAGCCAGACTCCCACCGAGGTCGCGTTTGCGAGTCCCGCTCCGCCCCAAAGATCGTCCCGCCAACGTTCCCCTTTGTGGGAAGGGGCCGTCCCCTAGTCACACCCGACGACGACAGCCCCCGCGCGAATAGCGCGAATCGGCGGCCCGCGTTTGGAAGGGAGGCGGCCTTTTGGATCGGAGGCGGAACCTTCCGAAGAAGCGAGATGCGTCGGGCGCGCGGGGACGTCGCCGAAGAGGCCTACTTGATTTGCGGGTGCTTGTGCGGGGTGACGATGTCGCTGTTCTTCAGCCACACGATGTCCGGCACCGGGTTTCCGATGGCCTTCACGGCCAACTCCACCAGAGTTCCCCGTTTGACCGTGATGTTCTTCAGCTTCTCCACGAAACGGGGACGCGTCGAGCTCTCTTGGGCTGCGGGCGGAGAGGATGCAAAAGGTCAAGGGGGGCGAAACGGGCAGACGAAGGCGGGCCGCGAGGGACGCTTACCTTCCACTGTCAGAGTCACCGTGATGGTGGTGCGGCCGGCCCGGTTGTGAGCCACGACCGTCCACTCTCCGGAGTCCTGCGGCGCGGCGGGGACGATGATCATGGACTGAACGCCGTCCTCCTTCACCACCATCTTGTGCGTGTAGTCATTGACGACTTGTTGTCCTGGAAGAACGCGGGCGGGGGAGGTCGGTTGTCAAGCGCTGAGCCTTTCGTACTCGACTTCAAGGGACAGTTCCGCCGTTTCGCCCTTCGTTGAAAATGTTTTCGCTTGACCCTTTTTTCAATTCAAATAAGAGACTGATTATCTGATTGACACCCCGCGGAGGACGAGAGAGAGACGGAGAGGACAAGTCGAGGTGGATTTTTTTTCACTTGGTACCCTTAGCTTGGTTAGCATGCGACGTTTGTTAGTTCACCGTGCCATTTCGATAGCGTAGTCGGTGACTTTTCTTTCCTTTTTTGTTTTTTGTCTTCACATGCCGCCATTTTTTGTTGTTGTTGTTGTTGACTTGGGCACACTGCGAGTATACTTGCGGAAAGGCGGCGACTCAAGAAGGGCGCGGCGCTCACCGTTGTGGAACCAGTACGTGTCGGGCATGGGTCTGCCGACCACCTTCAGGTCAAATCTGGCGGTTTGCCCCTCGGAGCATTTGAGCGAGGTGGGCTTCATAACAAAGACGGGCTTGTAGAGTCTCTCCAGCTGAGCCTCGTCCGTGTCGTCCAGCCTTCGGGCGGGAGAAAGTCCGGGAGAACGGCTGGGAGAGCGGCTGGCGGGGCGGCCCGGGGAGCGGCTCGGCGAGCGGCTCGGCAAGCGCGGGGATTCCGACCTGTGGACAAACGAAGCCCCCCCCCGCCCCCGCCGCCGTCAGGCCAACTGGCTTCAATGCGCCCGAAGCGTCTGGGCTTGTCCCGCTACGTACTGGATCCTCTGCATGGCCGGCTGCGGCGTGTATCTCCGGGGCGACGCGCTTCCGGAAGGCTCCACGTAGAGCTTCCCCGAGCTGACGGCGTTTCCCTTCACGTTGCTGCCGAAGGCCGTGTACACGCCCTCGTCCTCGGGCAGAACGGCGGGCAGTCGCAGGATGGCGCGCCCGTCTTGAAGAACCTCCAGCTGGTAGCGCCCGCCGGCGCGGATGCGCTCGCCGTCTTTGTACCAGGCCATCTGTTGGGAGCCGCGCAAGGACTTGACGCTCCGTACCGCGTTGACGCCGAGCCGAATGACGACGCGCCAAACTTGGCCGGGGAGATTTGTGGCGATCGGCCTCAAAACTCAACGCTCGGTTCGGAAGGCCTTTTCCGCCGAGGCCAATGGCAGCGCGCGGGCGGGCATCCGGTTCTCACCTTGGGCAGCGGCGCGCCGGCGATCCTGCAGTGGAAGGTGACGCCCATTCCCTCCGCGATGCGGTAGTTCTTCACCAGCGTGTCAAAGGTGGGCGCCATGGCCTCGCCGTCGGGCGCGCTCACCATCTGCTCGCCGTCTTCCCGCAGCAGTTCCGCGTAAGTGATCCTCAGGATGCGGATCTCAATCTCCTGGATGATCCGCTCTTCAAAGGCCGAAATGAGGAACTCCTGCAGGACCGGCCCAAAAAAAAAAAAAAAAAACCCCGCAAATAAATGCTCGCTCGGGCACTGCTCAGAACGCATCAGACGGCGGTGGCGAAAGCGCTCGCGCTCCGGCGTGCAATCCGAGACTTGGCGGAGAGCGCAACTCATTGAGAGCGAGACCGAGAGATCAAAAGGAGACGAGTCGAGACCGAGACGAGGCCGACGTGGGAAAAAACCCTTTGCAAAAGCAAGCCAAAGAAGATTCCGTCTTGAATTGGACTTCTCTTTGGCTGACATGCGACAGCCCCACGAACGCACACACGTGCACACGCTGCCTGCAACTCTTTGATGCAAAACTCTCAAACTCGTGTCGAACTCAATTCTGGCAAGCAATGAATGCAAGCGCAACGCGGCCGCTGAGGAATTGACCCGAGCGGAGTCGCTTCCGAAGCCACGTCCGCGGGCCCGGCGAGTACCGTTTCGGAGGTGAAGCTCATCGGGGGTGCTCCTCTCTTGTAGCCGCTCACGTGGGCGGACAGCTCCTCGACCGTCGTCATCATCGTCGTCGTTGTCGTCGCCTCCTCCTCCTCCTCCTCCTCCTCTGCTGTCGCACCCGTCGTCGTCGTCACTTGGCTTTTGTACGCCGCCTCGTGCAGCGCCACGTAGGCTTGGTAGTCCTCTACGGACGACGGCGAAAAGAGCGCTTGAACGCCCGCTCGGCTCGGCCTCGCTCCAGCGCGCGGCCCGGACGGGCGTTACCTTCCTCCAGAAGGCTGATGGAGGCCGAGGCTTCCCCGTGAGAATTCTTGGCGAAGACGGAGTATTCGCCGGCGTCGTCGGCAAACGTCATGGAGATCTCCAGCTGGCTTTCGCCCGTCTCTTTCTTGTAGGTGACTTTATATCTAAAAAGTGGCAAAAGTCACCTTCCGTCTGCCCGGCCGGTCGGGACGACCGCCGCGTCCCGCCGCCTTTGCATGTCAGCAACGCAAAGGCGGCGGGACGAGGTCGAGGGGAAACCGTTGACCGTTGCGCCGCAATTGTTGGGCAGCTTTTTTCTTTCCTTTTGCATCGGCGCCGTTGCTCTTTCTTTGCCTCGTTAGCGATCGAAACCGTCGACTGGCTGGCGGCGGAACATCCCGACGGGAGTTTTGCCTGTGCGGTGATGACGGGGGAGCGTGTGCGCCCGCGGGCCCGAACGCGCCGAGCGGGACGGAGTGAGCGGGCGCAGACGCCATTTTGCCATTTTTACTTCCTCTTGACGTTTGCTTTCCAAACTCAGCGCCGGGACCCTCGGTCGCGGTTTCCTTTTCAATCGTTGCAGATTCGTTTTGCTTTTTTTTGTCAAGCGCAACCTCACAGCGCAAGTCATTTGACAGAAAATCAACACGTGCACAACACAACTCGCAAAGTTGCCCGCGGAAGGGGCCGGCCTTTTTCTTTCTCTCTCTCTCTTTGAAATATCACAGCCCCCCCGCGTGTTTGGCGTCGTACCGGTATCCGGTGGAGAGCAGAACGCCGTTCTTCTTCCAGACGACGTGCGGTCTGGGGCTGCCCCCCACCCGGCAGCAGAAGGCCACGGCGGCGCCCTCCACCAGCTTCTGCACCGTCGGCTTGCGGATGAAGAAGGGGGCGGCGGCCTCTCCGACGCTCGCCTCCGCGGCAACGCTGACGCACGGGACACGACGGGTCAGGAACCGAACGGCGCGCGCGCCCGCACGGGACTCGACGCGAACGAGCCTCCGAAACGCGACGGGCGGGCCGGCGTCGCGCTCACCTCTCGACGGCCGTCGTCTCCTCTCGGCTCTCGGCTTCCTCGGAAACTGCAAGACACGCGCGAGACGTTGAAGGCACCGCGTGGGCGGGGTCGCGCCGCATCGATGCGGCCCCACCCCGCCAATTCGACCCCAAATTGACCGTCGCTCGTTGCGCTCGGGCTCGTTTGGCCGCGGGTGTTCGTTCATTTGAAACAAATCGGCAGGAAAGTCAGCAGATCGGAATTCGGAGGGAAAAAAAAAACGGGAGATTTGCTTGACGGATTCCGATGAATGAAAAGAGTTTCCGATCGAATCGACAATCTGACGATTGCGTCGGACTCCGTGAACTGAATGAAGGTTCATATTTAAGTGGCCATCAAATCAAAACGCTTGGGAAGACTGAAAGGAAAGAAAACAATGCTTTCGTTTTCCGCCAAAGACAAATAAATGTCTTTCTGATTGTGAAAGCACGAAAGAAACAATTTGACATCAAATATCAAAGAGCAGCTCCATTTCAACGTTTTTCAAGAGTGGCTTCTTTTGAAGAACACAATAAGCCCTCTCCCCCCCATTTAATTGCATGCTCGGTTAATACTTGTCGACCTTTTGATGAATGGAATGCAAAACGCGCGTGATCCCCAAGTGCGTTTGCTTTTCATGTCGGTGCGTTTGTTGTCGAATGGCAACGAAGCTTTCGGTGGCCCACTTTTGCAAAAAAGCAAACACAACGAGGCAGTCCGAGACTTCCCGCAAGACGACCGACGTTGCCGATTGAGCGAAAGGGCCCGACGACCAGCTGCTTTTCGGGCGGGGGGGCCGGCACGAGCTTCTTGAGCGACGACGGGCGGGCGTCACCTTTGACCAGCAGGTTGCAGGACGTGCTGACGGCGCCGGCCGGGCCGGCGGCGGCGCACGTGAAGCGGCCGCTGTCCTCGGCGAAGGCCTCGCGGATCAGCAGCCACGCGCGGCCGTCCTCGTAGCCCATCTGGAAGTCGACGGAGCTCTCCATCCTGTAGTCCTCTCGGAACCACGCCACCTCGGGGGCCGGCCGCCCGCCGAAGCGGCACTCCAGCGTCACCGACTCGCCTTCCGTCACCGTCGCGTCCTTCAGGCCCTGAGGGAACACGCGCGCAGGCTCACGCCGGGGTCCCGGAGGCCCGTTCCCCGCCGCTCTCGGGTCGACGGGCCGGGCCGTGCGGCATCCGGCGCGCTGCGCTTTTTTCAAAGCGACTCCTGCCGCCCTATTTGCAAGTGAGCGTTCGGAAGCTTCTGCGCTGACCGACAAAGAGGTGTCAACATGATTATCTGAAGTAGTGCTGATTAGAAAAAAAAATATTCAAGCCATTTTCACCTCACGTTCGACCAAATGTTGAGAAATATCAAAGGGAAGGGAAAAAAAAAAAAGAAGAATTTTCATTGGTGTGAGCAGCAGAGGACAGCCGAATTGCAAGGCCGAGTTCAAATGCGAATGTTGGCTTCAAAGGCCAATTTGGGAGCGGGCGGGGGGGGGGAAGGGAGGTGTCATGAAGCCCTCGATGCAAAATCGGCGTCAGACTTGCGAGGGCGGCTCGAAGCCGCGATCCTGTCTCGAAAGGCCCCTTCAAAGCCGGCAACCCAACGCAAAGGCTTCCTGCTGTCTTGGACAAAACAGTTTTGAAAGCCTCGCCCTCAGACAGCCCCCCACCCCCCCATTTTGAAGGCCGCAAGTGGCCTGCGAGGCGCATTCCCCGGCGAGGCCAAGAAGATCAAGTACTTACGGCAAGCAGCGTGGGCGGCACCACCGCCTCCTGCTGGTCGCCGGGGGGCACCGCCGCCGCCTCCTGAGACAAAAACGAGGTCGTGCTCAAAGGTCGCGCCCGCGCTTTGATTCAACTGCTGAAAAATGCGGCGGCGCGCAAACCAACTGCAACGCGAAGGAAGGGCCCTCTTTGAGCGGTTCCCGGAAACCCACCTGCGGCTCCCAGTCTTCAAACTCCTCCTCGGCCTCGAGGCGCGTCACCCGCGTCTCGACCCGACTCTGATACGCCGGCGCCTTGAAGGGGGGCGCCACGCGGACCTCCGCCGCGGTCGCGGCCGCGGCCCGGCGGACGGGACTGGGCGACTGGACGGGCTTGATGACCTTTCTGGGCGCCGAGGGCGACGACAGCTCTTTGTGCAGGGCGGCCATGGCCGAGCCCGCCATCGACACCTGGCCCGGAAACAACCGTCAGCGGCAGCCAAGACCTTTGTGGGGGGGGGGGCCTTTCAAGGCTGCCGCTCGGGAACAACGCAAAGCCCCTCAAAGGCTGCCGCTCGTTGACTCAACGAGTCTGGGCCATAAGTCGGCTCGAAAGCGTGCATTCCGAAGACGGTCGCCTC
>NW_017804802.1:222622-222723 GCF_001891065.2 Hippocampus comes
CCGGTCCGTCAAAGGGGGCCGAGACGTTGCGGGCGGGAGATTTGGGGTCGTACTGTTCAAAACGGTCCCGGGTGCTTTTGGGGGGCTTTTGCAAAAAAAAG
>NW_017804802.1:224018-225666 GCF_001891065.2 Hippocampus comes
GCGGCAGCCAAGACCTTTGTGGGGGGGGGGGCCTTTCAAGGCTGCCGCTCGGGAACAACGCAAAGCCCCTCAAAGGCTGCCGCTCGTTGACTCAACGAGTCTGGGCCATAAGTCGGCTCAAAAGCGTGCATTCCGAAGACGGTCGCCTCTACCAAATAGCAGGCGGCAAAAAGCGGTTGTTTTGCCGCTCGCTTTCGCCCGGAGATGACATCACGATGCCCAAGGCCGCGAGCTCGTCGACCGGCGAATGCTTGCTGACGTCGCCGACTTGGGGTTTGCCCGATCCCGGTCCGTCAAAGCGGGCCGAGACGTTGCGGGCGGGAGATTTGGGGTCGTACTGTTCAAAACGGTCCCGGGTGCTTTTGGGGGGCTTTTGCAAAAAAAAGCCCTTTGGCTGACGCACTCGCGAGCATTCGCCGCCGGGTGAGAAAGCGGCCGAGGGCGGAGTTCGGAGCCCGGCGCTCATTTCGTCCGCGTCGTCTCCGTCGGCACGCGAGAGGGCCTCCTTACCTCGCGGGTGACCTCAGCTTTGGGGACGGCGACTTTGGCCACGGTGAAATGCGGAAGCGGGGCCGAGGGCGCGCCGGCGTCCCGGCGGGAGGAGGCGGCCGTCAAGGCGATCTGGGGCGAGTCGCACAGTGAGTTGACGTGGCAAACGCGCAACGTGCCGACGCCGCGCCGCTCGAGCGTCCCGACCTGCGTGGTCTCGGTGGTCTCGGTGGTCTCGGCGGCCGCGACGGCCACTTGGGTGCTGACAACGTGCGTGGTGACGGCAACGGCGGCGGCGGCGACGGGTTCGGGTGGCGCAGTTTTGAAATGCTTCTCTACGGTGAGCCGCTTCTTCACCTCCACCGCCGCGGCGGCGTCCCGCACGAGCGTCTCGGCCGCACCCGCCGCCTCCGTGACGACCGTTTGCACTTGCTGGCCGGTCTGCACCTGTCGACGAAACACGCAGGAGAAGCTGAGAAAATGGCCTTTCCGTCGCCGTCCGAGCGTCAATTCCGTTCCGTGGGTGTCGCGGCACACTCTTTGGCCTCAGTCACGAGATGATTTGGCGCATCGGTCCAACGACAGCAAAGATTTTTTTCCACTGCGAGTGCACCGTCGTGCTCCACTCGTATGCAATCGAGCCCTTCTCGTAAACACCCGAAAGCGGCCTGGCCACACAATTGTCCGCGTCCCGAGAACGCTCGGAAGCGTTCGCCATGACGGCGCGCTCGCAGAACAAGCACGTGACTTGACGGCCGCACAAAACGAGTTTGGCTCCGTGTGACGCGTTCACGCTCGTCGAGTTGTAGGATTGGACGAGCGGCACGCGGCCGTCAGCCTCCCGAGCGCCCTCCCAAGTAAAAGGCGGTGGCCCCGACGACCGAAACGGTGCGAGTCAAACGAAGAAAGGCAAAGAAACACACAAGGACGAGTTCCGACGGCTACCTGTTCGGCGGCATCCGGCGGCCCCCGGCGGACGCGGGCCTGATCCACGGCGGCCACCACCGTCGCCACGGCGACGCTGCGACCCGCCTGGGACGCTTGCTCGGCCTGAGGAAACAAGGCAAGTTGGCGGACGGCTTTGGAGACGCTTCGCCCGAGACGGCGAGGGAAGCCGTCCAAAGTCCACGCCCCCCCCCCCCCCCCCCCCCCCCCCCCC
>NW_017804802.1:225682-226347 GCF_001891065.2 Hippocampus comes
GTCCAAAGTCCCCGCCCCCCCCCCCCACGCCCCCCCTTCAAAGGCCTGACCTCTCTGACGACGGTGGTGACTTGTTGCTCCCAATGTTGGTCCACCCGCAGCCCGCCGGCGACGGCGTAGCCCGCTTGGGCCGAGTAGTCGGCGCGCTTCCAGGGCGGCGGCACCTCGGGCGACAGCGACACCTGCGACCACACGGCGGCGTCAACCTCCAAAACTCGCTCGCTCGTCACGTTGAACCGCGATTGCCGAAAGCGTTTTGTGGCTTTTCAAAGCCGGCGTGTTTGCATTCGGAAACTTTTTCCTTCAGATCCTTCCGAAAGCCTTTCCCGGATGCGCCCTTCTCACCTGCTTCCGGGTGACGACGGGCGACTTGACGTGTCTGATGGGCGAGACGGACGGTCGGGCGGAGGGCGACACGGATCTGCGGGCGCAACGACAAAGAGGCGGAGTTAGAAAGTCGAAGCGCGGACGCTTGCCGACAAGAAGGCGAAGATGGAGAAGAAGAAGTCGCCGGGGCGGACGACACCAGCGACTTATAAAACGTGGCAGCCACCGCAATGGCCACAATTGGTCGATTCCTTCGTGCACCACCAGAGGGCGGCAACGTAGCACAGGCGCTCGGCGTACCTGACGGGCGCAGGCGCAGGTCCTTTCACGTGGCGGGC
>NW_017804802.1:227001-227469 GCF_001891065.2 Hippocampus comes
CGGTGCTGGTGGCTTGTCCGGTTGCGTTGGTGGCCCGGACGGAAAACCTCCCGCCGTGCGCGGGCGTCACGGCGTCGATGCTCAGAACAGCGCGGCCGTCGCTGAACGAGACGTGGACGCCGGGCAGGGCGGCGGCCGACAGGGCCTGGCCGTCGCGGAACCACGACACCTCGGGAACCGGAGCGCCTGGTCGACGGACGGGAGACGTTTGGGGGCGCCGGGCTTTGCGCGGGGACGGACGGGTCCGGACGGCTCTTACCGCTCACTTGCGCCTGGAACGAGGCGGCACTACCCTCTAGTGCCACGACGCTCTGCAGCGGCTGCGTGAAGGTCGGCGCTTGCGCGGACATGTCGGCTGGCTCGGCTCCCTGACCAAAACGGCGGAGACAAAACAATTGGACCGCGTCCGAGCTTTTGGCTTTTCTGCGATTCCGGCGGCCCGGCTTTGGGGGCGGGGGGCGTTTTGGG
>NW_017804802.1:243484-250240 GCF_001891065.2 Hippocampus comes
CCTCGGGCGACAGCGACACCTGCGACCACACGGCGGCGTCAACCTCCAAAACTCGCTCGCTCGTCACGTTGAACCGCGATTGCCGAAAGCGTTTTGTGGCTTTTCAAAGCCGGCGTGTTTGCATTCGGAAACTTTTTCCTTCAGATCCTTCCGAAAGCCTTTCCCGGATGCGCCCTTCTCACCTGCTTCCGGGTGACGACGGGCGACTTGACGTGTCTGATGGGCGAGACGGACGGTCGGGCGGAGGGCGACACGGATCTGCGGGCGCAACGACAAAGAGGCGGAGTTAGAAAGTCGAAGCGCGGACGCTTGCCGACAAGAAGGCGAAGATGGAGAAGAAGAAGTCGCCGGGGCGGACGACACCAGCGACTTATAAAACGTGGCAGCCACCGCAATGGCCACAATTGGTCGATTCCTTCGTGCACCACCAGAGGGCGGCAACGTAGCACAGGCGCTCGGCGTACCTGACGGGCGCAGGCGCAGGTCCTTTCACGTGGCGGACGGGCGACGGCGACTGCTGGCGTCCGCCGGTCACTTTGCTCAAGTAGGCGGGCGGCGATCTGGACGTGGGCTTCGGGGGCACCCTCGGGGGAGTCCTGCGAGCCAGGTGCTGGCTGATCACGGCGCCTTCCGCCTGCATCTCCATCACGCTGCTCTGGAAGCCGCTCTCAATCTTTGCGGCAAAGGGGTCGCCGTTAGACCGAGCCGAGTCGGCAAACGTTTGCGTTTGCCAAAAGCGAATCCGAAGGAAGCGCGAGTCCGCGCGCGGTGGACGCCGGCGACTTTCCTACTCTTGCCTTTGAATTTGGCCGGCCAAGCCTCGCGACGGTACAGAGGCCGGCCGGGCTCCGCCGGCACTCGAGCCGGCCGTTTTTCAAATAGCGCGCCTCGTACGTCCTTTGCCGTTCGAAGGGGCAAAGCCGGACGGATGCCGGGGAGCAAAACGGGCGGGGCTCACCTTACGCACTCCGATCTGAGAGGCGGCAACGACGACGGTCTTGGTTTTCTTGGCGGGGACGGCTTCTTCGCCCTGGACCAGCAGCTCGGCGGTGGACGTGGCCCGGCCGCTGGCGTTGGCGGCCGTCACCGAGTACGTGCCCGAGTCTTCCGGGAAGGCCTCGGCGATCAGCAGGCCGTAGCGGTCCCCGTCCCGGACGATGGTGAAGTCGGCCGAGCTCTGGATCTCGGCCCCCTCGCGGTAGAACTTGACGTCGGGCGGCGGGATGCCCGTCACCTGGACGCTCAGGCGCACCTGGCTGCCCTGCCGCACCGAGGCGCTCTGAAGTCTCTGAAGGAAGTTGGGTGGCGCCGTCTCGGCTGCGCGGGGGACACACACACCGGCCGCGGGGGCGTTTGTCCAAAGGCCAAAACGTTCATGGGGAATTTCAAGAAGCGGGGAACGTCACGTCTCGCGGCACCTACGGGCCATTATTTACTGGCGGCCGTTCGCTCGTCGCCGACCGGCGGTTCATTTCGGGGCGTCGAGCGCGGCCTCGGTCGCGACGGCGCCAGCTGGCCCGGGGGTCTCACCTGTCACGAGGAGTTCGGCGGTGCTGGTGGCCTAGTGCCACGACGCTCTGCAGCGGCTGCGTGAAGGTCGGCGCTTGCGCGGACATGTCGGCTGGCTCGGCTCCCTGACCAAAACGGCGGAGACAAAACAATTGGACCGCGTCCGAGCTTTTGGCTTTTCTGCGATTCCGGCGGCCCGGCTTGGAGCGCGGCGCCGCTTCTGGCGCTTTTCGAAAACTCCAAAACCCAAAGCCACCAATTCTTGCCCAAAACGCTGAACATTCATGAGGCGTTTTCCACGCACAAAAGGGGCCGAACAAAACCAACATCAATGGAGCGTCAACCTGCGACTTTGCAGTGGCTGAGCTGCGAGACTATTTGGCCGTCCGCTGTACTGACAAGATGATGGAAACAAGCGCAATCACATACCTGTCAACTTTTCCGAGCGCCAACCTGTATAAACTAGCAAAAAAATCCTTATAAAGAGCAAAAAAATTCTTATAACATCCCAAAGCATTTTATATGTCAAAATAACGGCAGAAAAAAACCCACGAAATATGAATGATATATTTGTTTCCTTGCAGAACTTGCTTGTGACTTCAAGATGGCGCCGCGACAGTGGCTGCCTTTCCAGCAGCTCCTATTTATTTTGTTCTTCTACTTCTTCCTCTCATACCTTTGCTGCTGTGGAGTGGGAATTTCTCCATTGTGAAACTATTAAAGGTTTTCTTATCTTACACTCCCCAAGTATGCAATGAATACTCTGCTGTTTACAACGAGGAACCACGTGATTTACTGGAAAGTTACCGGAAATGAAAGCATTCGAGTAGACGAGCACCATTCTGGGCAAAAGCAAACGGAACTACCTGTTAGGGGAAAAAAAAAACAAAACAAAAAAAAAACGGCAATTTTCAGAATCCGTCTGATTTGTGCGATATGGCCATATACGTAAGATTCAGCACAAAATCCGTGTGAACTATGGCTAAGCCGTAGAAGTTGACAGGTATGCAATCAAATGACATACTCGCTGAAAGCAAGGATGTTCAACGCTACTTTTTTCTTTTTTTTTTATGAGACTGATACCAGATTGATTGTAAAAAAAAAACCACGTGTGTGCGTATGTGTGCCGCGCGTGCGTCGTCGGACTTGCTCGGACCACTTCAGGCACGGGTGTCGACGTCAGGTCCTGGGGGGCCGCCGCGACGCATGTTTTCCGAGCGCCCCGGTCGCAACGCACCCGATCGAAACGAACAAGCTCAACGTCGGGCTTCCGCAGAGCTTGCCGACGATCATCTGAAGCAGGTGCGTCGCGACAGGGAGACTCGGAAAAGCCGCGGGACGGCGGCCCCGCAGGACCGGAGTCGCACAACCTGGCCTTCGGGCCCGATCCGCGCTGCGGGCAAACGCCATTCGGATGCGTTTTTTCCTTCGAAGGCGCTCGACGGCCTCGGTCGGCGGGGGGCAAAATGGGGACGGACGCCGGCTTGCTGAGTTAGGCGTGCGGAACGCGGGCGGGCGACGCCACTTGAGCGAGCTGAGGGGCATTTGGGCCTCGGGCCACGAGCTCGTCGCTCTCCGATGACGCCAATATTTCTTTCTCACTGTTTATCAAGGAAACGTCAACCGCGAGCGCCGGCGAGCCTCGTCCTCGAAACAGCCCGAAGGCGATCGCGTAGGTGCTCGAGCTCACTCTTCTTCTTCTTCTCATCTTGGGCGAGCGCGCCATTTGGCGCCCTCGCGCGGCCGGACCGCACCGCACCGAATTGAGACTCGCCTCGACATGACTCGACTCGGACGGTCTGCTTTTTTTTTTTTGTTCTTTCTCTCGAAACGGTGAACTATGACATTGGCGAGCGACTGAACGCTTTCATTCGGATGGGGAAAGTTCTGCGCTCAATTCGCTTTTTCTTTAGCTTTTCTGCTTCTCAAATGTTCTGGCAGCTCTTCAATGGAACCGCGTCATGACGAGGACGAGCGGGTCTGTTCCTAAAAGGCTTTGGGGGCACATGTTTGCATTCGTTCAACAGCTTTTTTCTTTTTCTTCAAGTCGTTTGTCTTCTTCCGTTTCTTCATTCAAAAAAAAAATGATCGCTTTCGAAACTGAATATGGATTCGTTCCTCTCTCACATCATTTTAGTTTTCGTTTTTTTTTTTTTTTAACTCGACTCTTTTCAAGAGCTAAATCTTTTAGTTTTGTTTGTCCAAAAGTAAAGTGGAAAAAAAAGGGTGGGCAGGGTGGTCTTCTCCTGCGGCCCACCTTGTCTATAAATAACTTTGCGTCTTTCTGTCCCCCAAATAAAATGTGTTGCAGCTGTTGTGTCTCATGAAAATAAGCCCCTCTGCTGTGTGGGGGGTGGGGGGTGTCAGGGTCGGGTGTCTTCGCCCAGGACACCAGGCACTAAAAATAACCCCCCGAGCCCCCCCACCACACCTCAGTGTGATTGACAGGCGGCATGTGTGGGCGCTCAGCGATTCCCTTAAAAAGTCATCGCGCTCCTCACCGGCGACCGATCTATTCTGGGAAGGGGTCGTCACCGCGCCGAACCGGCGACCGGTCCGGCAAGTCAAACAGGGCTACTTACTTGTTAGCGCAAGGGCGCCGGCTGGGGTGATGATGGGGGGACGGGGGGACAGGTGGGGGGGTGGGCGGGGGACGCGTCCTTCTCCCGGTTGAATTCCCTTCACTCGGAAGCTCCTCCAAAGAATCCAAAGTCCCCCGAAACAAAACTACCGGCCCCGGACGGCGAGTAGTTTTGTTGGCGGCGTCCGAACCCGGAACGCTGACCCTGCTCAGAGGGGCCGGCTGCCGGACCGGGGGGCTATATACCCCCGTGACGTCGAAGGGAGCCCGCGCCCCATTGGTCGGCCTCGTGGTGGGGGTGGGGGGATTTTTATACAAGTGGTCCACATGACAGCTGTTCCTATCTGTAAACTGATTGAGGGCCCCCCCCCCCCCCCACCCAGTCCCCGCAACCAACCCCCGACACCTACTTCCGAGGCCGGCACGTGCGCGCGTGCGAAGGAGACCCCTCGAGTGGGACCTGATGTACATCGGAGTCCCCGCTGGACTGGAGCGGACTGAACACCGGTCTTGGCTTGACGAGACGAGACGGAATCGTCCTTGACTGGGCAACTCCCGACTTTGGTCAACTCCTCCGGGCTCCGGTCCCATCCGCTGCACTCTTACTCGTCTTGACGTGAACCCGCGCGACTCGGCTAAACTCTCGAGCGCTCGACGGCGCTTCAAAGTGGCCTTTGCGCGACTCTTTTGGACCGCGCCGCCTCCCGATGGGCTGTTGTACACTGCACACGACTTTGCTCGACTCGCTTGAGACGCTGCTGTGCTTTACTGTACTTGAGTGACTTAGCTTGACCCCACCCGACTCCTTTCGACCCCAGTCGACCTTATTCAACGCCACCGGATTCTGTCGTCGTCGACCGAAGTCGACTAGACTTTGCTCGGCCCCGGTCGACGCCACGGCACTCGACGCGACTTTGCTCAATGGAATTGGGCTTCGTTTTCGAACGCCGAGATGAAGAATGTTCTCCTCTGCGCCCGTGCGGGCGGACGGTTTGAACATCCGGTCTACGGGGCGCCACGCTGCCGGCGGCCGCTCGACGTTCGCTGGCGCGAGCTCGACCGAACCGCCGGTACAAATCTCCTCAATACGGTGACGAAATCGGCAGCTTTTTCACAGCTGATCCGCAGCGGTTTGGACTTTGAGCCACTCGGGGGATTCCGTCACCTTCCGCCGTTGCCGAAAAAGAGAGACGAGCGCGACCTCCGTGACACCCGCTTGTGTTGACGGTCGTGTCACGCGGCAGCTTGCAATTTTTAGGAATCCGAAACAAGCCGCTTGCGCTCAAGCCAACGGCACAGGGGGAGGGGGGGCTGAAACGCAAGATGCTGGCCACGAGGCGGCACACGTCTTCATTTGAGAACGAGTCGAGTGTGGCATTCTCAGCGGCACGGAGCTCGACCGCGGCTCCGCACGTCGCGAGGCACGCCGACAACACGCGTCGAAAAGGACGGAGACGGACCAAGCGTGCGCCGGTCGCGCGGCGGCAAATCAGCAGGATGGTGCGGAAAAATGGGAAAACGCCAAATTGCGGGAAACCGACGGGCCGGGGCCCTCAAACGCCGGCCGGCCGACGCCGCCGCCGTCGGGTGATCATTTGCCCCTGGCGTGACTCTTCCGCTTGAAGCCGTGCGGAAGTCGCGCTTTTCCTCAAGCGCAAAGCTCGACGTTTGGACAAGTCGGAAAAGCCTCTCGCACTCGAGTCCCCAACGAGAACGGCGTCGGAAAGCGGAGCGCCCGCCAGGAAATCCGTCGCGAGGCGGAAAGCAGAGGCCACACGAAGCGCACGTGGCCGGCGGGGCCCTTTAATGGAGGGCTCATCCGGAGCGCAGGCTGTCGAAGCCGCAGAACTTCCAGCGCTTCTCCAGCGTGGCGCCCACGCCGCTCAGCTCCTGCCGGAACATGAGGGGGAGGCGGGCCATCAGGCGCTCCAGCTGCCGCGACGACACCTGAGACACACGCAAAGCCGCTTTCGGGTCTGCCCTTGGGCGAGCTCGCGTATGTTTGCGCGTTGCGTTTTGGGGAGCGCGTGCGTGAGTGCGCGTGCGGGCGGGCATACCTGGGAGTCCAGCGTGTGCACGTAGGAGCACAAGTATTCCAGGTTGGCCCCAAACGGATGAACGTGCAGGAAAGCCGACATGACGCCTGGGGAAAGGGGGGGGGGGGCACATGAATGTGACATTTGGGGTCATCCAAAGGAAAACGTCAACACGTGTACGCAACATGCGGCGGCAATGAGCCCCGAAGCAGGGATGTTGGGCCCGCCCCTTCCCTGTCCCTTTTCAAGAGGCCCGACCCAATGCCGGAGCCGCTCGCTTGGACTCTTTTGCGCCGTCCGCCAGCGATGAGTGAGCGGCATTCGTCTGGGCTTTTTCTTTGGGGGTTGCCTTGTTGTCGTTGTTGGAGGTTTGCCGTCCAACAACAACATTGTGCGCTCGCTTCCAAGCGCAGCTCTTGTGGAATGCGCGGCGGAAGTCGAGCAAGGCGTCGCTTACCCAAGAGCAGAGCCTCCTTCTCTGACACCAGGACACCCCCCGCGCCTCCGCCTCGTCCCGTCTCTTGGCCGGCGCGCGGCGACGACGACAACGACGGCCACCAGCCGTCCACCTAAAAGGCAGCGGGCGCTTCGTCACTTGACGGACGGCCCGACCGAGCGGTCGACGCGGAG
>NW_017804802.1:250415-252394 GCF_001891065.2 Hippocampus comes
GATTCCGTCTGTCCCAAGACGTCCGGGATGGGCGGCGGCGCGCCCGCGCCCCTCACAAGGAGAGGCGGATCAGATGAGAGCGAGTACCTGTTGCGTTCGCCGCAGGCGCGCAGAAGGCTCCCCGCTCTGCAACTCCGCCTCCTGGCTCAGAAGCTCCGCCTCCTCCTCAAACGCCTCCGCCCGCCACGCGTGGACGCCTGATGCCACGGACACGCGTCAGCACGCTCGCGCGCGCACGCAACGACAAGCGTGTCTCACCGTCTCGGTCGCGCATCTTCATCATCTTCCCCAAAGGACCTTCATCGTCCTCGTCCTCGTCTTCGTCCTGGTCGTCATCTTGACGTCTGAGGCTCGACACGTCCTCGCTGTCCGCCTGCGGACACATCGTTGTCACGGCGTGGCCATTGCCGTCGGCACTTTTAGCCCGGTCATCGTCATCATTACACTCTCCACCATCTTCATCATCTTCACTTTCATCATCATCACGGCGTGCATCTTCATCATCTTCCCCGAAGGACCTTCATCGTCCTCGTCCTCGTCTTCGTCCCGGTCATCATCTTGACGTCTGAGGCTCGACACGTCCTCGCTGCCATTCAGCGCACACGCGCCTGCCTGTCGAGTCGCGAGGGGGCGGGGACGGGGGCACCCACCGTGATGGCCGCCTCCCAAGGGCGGTGGGGGGGCTCGCCGGGTACCAACCTGGCACTGCCTGGTCCACACGTCAATGTTCTTGCGCTGAGCTTTGGAGAAGTGGTCCCGAGACTTTTGTCGGCTCGACGCCACCAATACGGACGAGACCTGGTCCACTTGGGGCCGCCGACGGCGGGCACAGGGAGGGGGCGAGACAGCAACAATCCAATTACGGGGCTCCGCCGCGGACTCGCGCGCGGCAACTTTCGGGCGGGCGGGCTTGCATGTGTATTTGCGTGTATACTTCCACATGTGCTTGCGCGTGTACGTCTGCGTGTTGTTGCGCACGCGTCCTGGTTTCCGCCAATGTGCGCACTTACCGTACGTGGCGGCCACGTGTCAACTTCTGAGCGGAATTGGAGCGATTGGTCGCACGTCGGGCTGCTTTCCGTTCTCAAGACTTTCTTTGTTTGCTGAACGTGCGACGGACGGGTGATGCGTGAACCCAACAATCTGTGTGTGTGTGTGTGTGTGTGTGCGTGCGTGCTGGTGTGTCCTTACGCTGCACGAGTATGGCGGCGAGCGCGGCGCGGAAGGCGGCCCTCGCTCTGCGTAGCGCCCGTCGTTGCTGAGCGGCGTCCCTGCGCAGTCGTGCGGCGTGCGCGTTGGCGCTCTGCAACAAAGCGTACACGTGGTTGGCGCTGGCGCGGTTCACTTGGCCGCCGTCCAGCCACCACAGAAGCACCGACGCCGCCCAGCTGAAGCGATGTTTGTCTGTTGGGAAACACACACACGCACAGAGAGGGGGGCTTTTTCTTTGGCTTTTTTCTGGTGACACGAGCACACAAGTGAGTACATGTGGTGGCGGCGCCCACGCAGGCAGGCAGGCAGCGGAGTCCTTCCTGAGGTGGTTTGCTGGACTCTGATGGGAAGTGACGCTTCCTTCACAGAAGCTTGAGCATCCAATCGGGCCGTAAATGGCTCCCGCGGGGGGGTTGGGGGGGGGGGCGCCCGTCATTTCGGCAGCCGGACTCCGCCCGCACGCGCCGCGCTCTCATTTGAATGACAATCGGAGCAGCGGAGCAAAGACGCGCGGCATTAGGGAGCCTTGAACGCCTGCGCCGCCCCGTCGAAAGCGCCGCCGCCGCGGATTAGCGACGCGTTACAACACGCCGCACAAATGCCACAAAGCACAACATGCGCGAGGCGCGCACAATCGCACTCGCAACGCACCATTGAACGCAAAAGCTTTGTGGGACCGCCGACGCTCGGCTGCCGCTCGAAGCCGAGCGCTTTAACTGCATTTGTCATCACCCCACCCACATTTGGCCAAACTGCTGGCAACTGCT
>NW_017804802.1:252473-253022 GCF_001891065.2 Hippocampus comes
GTAGGGCGGCGACACCCGACAAGTCTGGTTCCGCGCCCATCTCTGGCGCACACTCGGCTGCCGTCGGCAACGCCGACTTTGCGTCCCCGTCGCTATTCCCCTTGCGACCGGTGTGCCTCCAGTCTAAGAGTTGCGTCGACGGTCTCCTCTCGTCCTCTCGTCCGCTCCGTCCTCTATGTCCAGTCGCCCGCCGCCCCGCCCCGGGGGCTTCGCTGGCCCTCCGAGTCGCTCGCGAGCCCCGTTCCCCACCGGCGCCGATCGCGGCCTCACCTTTCAGGCACTCGGCCAAGACGGCCGCCCCGCGCTCCGAGAAGGGCGGCATGAGTGGCGGGGAGGCCGGCGTCGGCGTCGGCGGGGATGGGGACTCGTCCGCTCCGTCCTCTATGTCCAGTCGCCCGCCGCCCCGCCCCGGGGGCTTCGCTGGCCCTCCGAGTCGCTCGCGAGCCCCGTTCCCCACCGGCGCCGATCGCGGCCTCACCTTTCAGGCACTCGGCCAAGACGGCCGCCCCGCGCTCCGAGAAGGGCGGCATGAGCGGCGGGGAGGCCGGC
>NW_017804802.1:259307-261572 GCF_001891065.2 Hippocampus comes
CGCGCGCACACCCACGCGCGAAAGCTAGCGCATCCACTTGGAGCTGCGCCATATACGGCCGTGTTCTGTGGCTCACCCGCGGCGCACGGCCCAAACCTTTTTGGCGTGTGTGAGGAGCCCCAAATGAGCAAATAGAAATCATTCGCTTCCCCTCAAACAAGAAACGTTTGCCTTGAAGCCCTGCCGATCACGTTTGGCCTCTCGCGGCGGCATACGAAGGCACGTTGGCCATTTCGATGCCGGAGAGGACAGGAAAAGACTCGCTTTCACTTGACGACAAGCAAACGGATTCGCAAGGACTCCAAAAGAGCAAACGCATCCGCAAAAAAAACTGGACGGATGCCCTCGGAAGGGAGGGGCCGAGGAGAGCCTTCCGCCGACCCGGGTTGTCGTTAGCGCGTTGCTATCTTGGCAAAAAAGTGCACTTTGTTCACCATTTAACCTGAAGACAAAATTGAAGGTGTGGATTTGGCGGGGTTTTGTCGTTTTTGACCGGGTCTTGTTTGTCAGCAAAAGTGCATTTCGGAAACCATTCCAACTCGGCAAAAAGGGAAACAAACATCGCGTGCGGAATCGGGCTACGGGTCCGGACAGATTGGCAAGCTTCAAAAGACGTCCAAGATGAGCGACGGTATTGCCCTGAACACAAAAAGTCAATATCGCCCAAGTCTGAAAATTGTAGTATCACCATTCGCCGCTAGATGGCAGACATGGCTGAGTTGCGCTCACACAAAAAATAAAAAACAACAAAAAATACAGAAACCTGAATGTGAAGCCCTGCCTCTCCTTCATTTCCATCCAATCTGTCTTAAAATGTCAAGCTAGTGATGCTAATGCTAAGCTAACTTGCTCCTGTTTGCTCACAGCTCGGGTGCCGCCGCCGTGTGAGTACGGCTCGTTTGTTTGCGTGCCCGTGATGCAAATGAGGCAGCGAAATGCCGGCTGTGATTTTTCAAACCAAAAGGTCGGCGCGCCGCCTTTCCCGTCACCCGCTGCTAACGAGCCGCATTGTGGCGGCGCCGCGACAACTTGTAGGCAAGCGAGCGTCTCCGGGCATTGACACCGGCGCCGGCTTTGCGCCAGCCCCCCGAGCGATCCCTCATTTGAATCGAGCGTGACGGCGCCAAGCCCGCATCCAAAGCAGGCCCGAGGGGGGGGCTCTCGAGCGGCGGACTTTCGACTTCGACAATGGGTCACCTTTGTCAAAACGGGTCAAGCACTTCCTTCCTTCCCCAACCGGCAGGAATCTCATAAGGCCGGCCGTGTTTTTGTTGGCCGCGGGAGCTAGCGCGGGCGACGCCAGCCCGAGTTTGGGAGGGAAACCGTCTCCCCGCCTCTCCGCTTGATAGAGATTCTCACGCACCCTCCTCGGGTCGCACGGCCACAAAGACGTTTACGGACGGCGCGCGCCAGCCCACGAGTGAAACCAACGAAAGCGCCTCACTGCTTTTTCTTTGGCATTTGCCAGGTCATGCGGCGTCTCCGGAGCATCGCGTGACTTCCTTTCGACGGCCTTTGAGCGGCCCGCACGCCGGATGGCAGACACGCCGCGCTCTCCACATTGTCCGCGAGCGATGAGGATTTGCTCACTCTCTGCACTCCCCATGCACGCACGAGGCAAACGCTTGATAGGTGGCGAAAAACGGTCAGCGGGGGGGGAGGCGTTTTTCTCGCTGGAGTAGCCTCTGCTTGCACTCCCACTCGTACAAGTCGTCTCGAGCCTGCGCAAAGTCCACGTGGATCTTGCCCGAGTCTTTCTTGTCCGCGCCGGAGCCGAGACGGAGGCGGTAGCCTGAAAGACAACCGCGAGATGGTGGGCGTCTCAAAAGCCATACGGCGTGTGGCGGCGGCGGGAGGGCGACCGTTTCCGCATTGGCCGAAACGCCGCGCCGCCATCGCGCAAGACTGCGGCGCTTTCTTCCGGTTCGGAGTCGGCGGTCGGTTTGCATCCCGAAAGAAGACAAAAAAGAGAAGCCGGTCTTCTATGAAAGAGGCCTGAAGGAAGCCAGTCGTCTTTCCCAACTTGGAAAAGTGGCCTGGAAACAGAGGCGGACGTTGACGGCGTCACCTTGCGGCCGCCGCCGACGCTTCCCTGACATCGACCACCCACCAGCCGTTTTCCCTACTGGTCAATGAACGACACGCCGGCCGCGACCGCTCCCGCGACACTGCGTTGCGACCGGCCCCGCTGCGCACATCCAAATTTCCAACTGAGAAAGAGCGTTCGATGAAGGTCAAATCCGAAAAACGGAAGCCAACTCTGAC
>NW_017804802.1:271052-274374 GCF_001891065.2 Hippocampus comes
GGGGGGGTTAACAAATTGACTAGAGACACTCGACAGACTTTGGACTCGCTTTTGTCCATCCCGGCGGACGTCAACGGGTCCCCTGGTGAGGTGGGCAAAATTTGAGTGCACGCCGGTGGCATGCGTCCGTTTTCATGAGCCGACCAACTCACTTCCGGTTCTCGCGACAGCGACCGGTCGCCGGCAGGCTCCGGACGGACGGACAGAGAACGGAGCGGTCGCCGTTCGCGGCCGGCGCGCGTATGAGGCGAAAAGCAAACCCAGAAACTCGAGCGGCGGGGACTCGACGACGAAGCCTCCTTTTCGCCGCGCGTTGGCCGCTTGATGGCGTCGCGGCGGCCTCGAGCGCCAATCGGATCGACGGCGACGCGGTCGACTCCACTTACGCGGTTTCTCCTCCCGACGGCGACTTTGCCGACGCGAGGCGGCGGCTGCGAACGCGTCCGCGCACTCCTCGAATCAACCTTCGCTTGGTGACGTCAAAGTCAATCCGTCCGCGCGTCACTCGCGCCGCTTACCTGCGCCCGGCACGCGACGCCGTCGAAAAGGACGAAGGAGGAGAGCGCGGAGAGGAGCTTCCCGCCGCTGCGCGGCCGCGCGCACGTCAGCCCGAGGGCGCGCGCGCGCGTGGGCGGGCGGGAACGTCCCCGCGCATGCGCACATCCAAATTTCCAACTGAGAAAGAGCGTTCGATGAAGGTCAAATCCGAAAAACGGAAGCCAACTCTGACGGAAAATGAGGTGGCCGTGACGCCGAGCCGAGCGGATGGGCGCGGTGCCCGCAAACGGACCCGTGAAGAGTTCGACGTGCGCGGTTGGGCGCGGCATCACATCCCGACCGAGCCCCAAAATCCCAAATGACCGATCCAAATGTTGCGCAACGTCACCTGACAAGCAAAGCGCCTGGTCCACCATGAACTCGCGGCTGAACCGAATGTGGCAGAAGTTCTTCTTGCTCTTGCGCAAGGCCACGATGTCGCCGCAGGGGCCGAAGACTTCCCTGATGACGTCATCGCCGGCGTTCTCCGGAAGCCCGCCCACAAACACCGTCTTGCAGCCGGGGGGGCGCGGCCGGGTGGACGGCGGGGGCAGCTCTGGGAAACATCGGCGCGGGCCCGCCACGGGCGTCGCGTTATTCATTTGCTCCGAGAACGGCTCCGAGGGTCCGCGCTCCGGCGGTTGCGGCCGTCCTTACCGGGGTTCTGCGGGAAGAGCGTGCATCCGCCGCGGCGGACGATCTCCTTGACGCCCGCGGGGTTGCCCGGCGCCGTCGGCGGGGGCTCCGACTGAGCTCCGACGAGCTCGCAGGCTGAAAACGGGAGAAAAAGGGCGGGAAGCGCAAACTCGTTAGTCGCCCCAAGTCGGCGTGGGTGCCTTTCGCACGGGCGCCCCCTTCTGGTGTCTTCCGCTACAAGCGCGGGCGGGCTCCCGACGTCGCGGCTTCGGTGACGCTGCGGGAAGCAAATGGAAGCGAGCGACGAGGCCGTCGTGCCAAAGGTTGCCATTGGCGTCCCCGCGGCAACGGCGCCGACGCAAACAACGGCAAGGGGCAAAACGCCATCTGACCTCTGACCTCCCCGCCGCCAGAAAAGTGCCTCGGAGCCGGCCGTCCCAAATTGGGCCCGGGTGAAAGCCGGGCGCCGTCTGCCGGGGCCGCGAAATGCTTCCCCATTCTCGCGTCGCGATAAAAAAAGCAAAACGGAAGGCCTTGGCGGCAATTGTCAGGATTTCAACATCTGTTTTTGACGCTCGCGGGGCTCCAACATTTTGCCATCTTTTCATTCGACAGAAAAAAAGCGCTGAAGGGCCGCAGGTCGGATTTGAAACGATGCAACTCAGGAGACGAAAACAATGGCAAACGGGCCCCGGGCGGCAAAACAAAGGGGAAGTCCGCTGCGGCGCCAACGTGTGGTTCGCCACAGTTGGTGCGGCGGCCGGCCCGCTTGGTGGAATGACGGCAAAATGGCAAACGGCGGCTCGGACTCTTTGGGTCAATTTTCCAACGGATGCGTCAGACCGAAGCGGGAAGCGAATCGTTCGGACTTTAGCTTGCCGCACGTTGCGCAACGTCTGTTTCGAATCGGCGTCGATCCGAGTCGCGGCGACCTGCGACTTCGACCGCCGCTTTGCCGTCATTCGGGCGAATGCGCGCCACGCTTCCCTTCAATTGGCTTCAAGAGACGTTTTGGAATTTGCGGCGAGCGCGACGGGGAAAAGCGCAGAAAAACAAAGTGGCAAAAAGCCGTCCGAGCCCAGATAAGAAAAAGAGCAAAGCAAAAAAGCAGAGAGGAAAAAAAGGAAGCCTGGCAAAGATAAAAGGCCAGAAAAAAAAGGAGCGGCACGACGGGGGGAAGATAAACGAGGCGGCCCGACCACAACGTCGGGAGAACGGCTCGGTCTCCGTCCGAGCGCTAATGATGACGAGCGAGCGGCGGCGCCGCGGGCCGCGGGGCGACCGTTCGTCAACATGTTGCGCGCGATAACCCCGACAGCTCAATTACCGGCGCCCGCGGGGCCGCCGGCGGACGGCGAGCGCCCCTTCGCCGCGCTGACGTCGGCTGCGGCGAAGCGCCGTCCGTGTCGAAAGCGCGCTCGCCCGTCAAGCGGCGAACATTCCGCCGCAAGAAGCGCGGCGACGCGTCTGGACGGACGATCCTCGCGCCCCGCAAAGAACGAGCTTGACATTTGGGACAAGTTGAGGAAAAATGGAAGCGATGCACCACATTCGATCTTCCAGCAAGCGCAAGTCTTGTCAAACTGAAGGCGGCGTGTTTTTTGTTTTGTTCCTTTCATGGCCAAACAGCGTTTTGGGCGCGTTTTGACAGGCACCCAACTCGCGTGGCGGCGGGCGGTGCGGGCCCTCCCGTCCAATTAGCCCCGTTTGACGGATTCATTAGCGCCGCGTCGCGCGACAGCATTTTACTCGCATTTACCTCGACGACGACAACAAAAACATCTGCTTAGGCAAGAAGAATAGTCATGAGCGAGCCTCGCTCACGTCGGCGCCGCCGTCGCGGACCGCTAACAGCCGCGCCTAATATTCGGACCCTCCCGCGTGCCGCTCAAAGCAGAAGACATCCATGGTCTTACCGTTGAATGACAGCCGCCAATCAAAAGCGTACCTAATGGGGTGGCCTCGGCGGACAGGAAGTTGGCCGAAAGCAGTCGCCGCGGCAACAGAGACGCCGCGCCCATGGCCGAGGCCCACTCAGGAGGAGGCGCCGGGCCGTTGGCGGCCGCTGCGTGGAAACACACACGCGCGCGCACACACACAAACACGTGAGACAACACACAGGCGCACCTCCAACACCCACGGAGGGGTG
>NW_017804802.1:279491-281184 GCF_001891065.2 Hippocampus comes
CGCGCGTGGGCGGGCGGGAACGTCCCCGCGCATCATCATCATCGTCGTCGTCATCATCGTCCACATTTCACTCAGCGTGAGACGGACCGCTTTGGTGCTTTCTCCCGCCTCGGTCGTTTCTCGCTTGTCGTCGTCCGCCTTCCCTTCGCTCCACGTACAGCGGCGGGTCGGATGGCCGCTTCCAAGTGCTCTCCAAACCAGCGGCGGATGCCGCTCCGTCGAGGAGGGGAAGCTCAATTTCGGCCGACATCATAAAAGGTGTCGGTTTATTTCCACGTGAATTCTACTCGCCGTTCCTCTGCAAGAAAATCAGTCTGCGAACACAAGCAAGTCCACTAAAACCCACCGGAAATAAAAGACGAGTCGTTTTCAACAAAGACGGTGTCGCAAAGATGATGAGAAGTCTCCGGTTCAACGGAATGAGAATTGAAAAATGCTCCCGCGCATGCCTCCACCAAACGATCGGTGATTGGCTCATTTCGCTGTCAATCAAAAGAGATTCGGCCTCAGACACGTCATCCAATCATCATGCGGAAAAGCTCATCTTCCTGGCCAGCCGATAAACGCCCACTGTCCATCGACTTCCCGAGACGCCGAGCGTCCGATGGGCGGGACAAAAGCAGCCTTTAGCCAATGACTCGTCTCGTTTCAATGCGTTGGGACAACCTAACCTGAACTCTCCAGACGCCCGCACAGTTGAAAGCGCAGTGAAGCTGCGGGAAGGACGCAGTTTAACAAAAGTTGAGCGCGTTGGAGCTCAAATTTCGTCAATGTCCACACAATTGCACGTCCACACCTCGACTGTATTTGAACCTTTATTTTGGACATTTTAGGCCTTGCAGTCTTCGAGCAATCGCCTCTGCTCGCAACACACTTGAGTTGAGGTCAGGTGACTCATTTGAAGAAAGCCAAGCCCAAAATGGTTGCCAACGCGCGCTTATTTTCATCGTATTTCTTTTGAAGAGGAGGCTTGAGGCACATCTTTTAGGCTTGGCTTCTTCCTCGACTTGTTTTCATTTGATCCTGTTCCATTCCTTTCTTCTTTCTTTTTTTTATCGTGCGCGACGCAGCTCCCGCAGCTCGGCTTTCGCCAAGATGCCCCCAAAAGCACGGCGACACCCAAGACCACGGGCGGGCACCCGTGGGCTCCTGACCGGACTCTTTTGGTTGGCAGTTTCCAGATGAATCAAATGGTGCGCCCTGAGAAAGCGTTTTTTACCTGACAGCCCGAAAGTCGCGGCGACGAAATGGAAGTTAGGGATGAAAATAACGCACGCGGCCTTTCGCTCCACTCTGACATGAATGGCGGCATTTTCCAGGACACATCTTTCAGGGTGCAGGAGGGCGCCCCCCCCCACCATCTGGTCGTCACTTGCGCTTGATGGTGACGGTCGCCCACGGCGCAGCGAAAGGCTCCACTGAGGAGCCGCTCAAGTCACGCGCTTGCCGACCGAGGTCGGAGGGGTTCGCGGGGGCCGGCGACCTTGGCGCTCGAGCCGCCCCCTCTCCACAAGCAGAGGCTCGGGAGGTCCGAGCGGCCTTTCTCCGCGGCGGAAGCATCAAGTGGATCTTTGGCGCCGCCTCGCGCCGGCGCGCCGCCACCGCCGCGGTAGCAAAGAGCAACTTCCGGGACGGAGGAGGCTTCCAATCCCGTTCGTCGTCGACTTGAGGTCTCGGTGTGCGCGCGTGCGTT
>NW_017804802.1:281753-285748 GCF_001891065.2 Hippocampus comes
CGCCCGCCGCGGCGGCCCGCTAACAGCCGCGCCTAATATTCGGACCCTCCCGCGTGCCGCTCAAAGCAGAAGACATCCATGGTCTTACCGTTGAATGACAGCCGCCAATCAAAAGCGTACCTAATGGGGTGGCCTCGGCGGACAGGAAGTTGGCCGAAAGCAGTCGCCGCGGCAACAGAGACGCCGCGCCCATGGCCGAGGCCCACTCAGGAGGAGGCGCCGGGCCGTTGGCGGCCGCTGCGTGGAAACACACACGCGCGCGCACACACACACACACGTGAGACAACACACAGGCGCACATTCAACACGCACGGCGGGTTTGGACGTACCAGCGGCCACCGCGCTGCTCTGCGACGTCATCAGGCCGGCCGCCGGACGCCAGACATCGAGACGCTTGATGAAAGAAGAAGACGAAGACCGGTTGGGGTGCTTCTTCTGATGAATATCGAGCAGGCGGCTCCTTTGAGCCGGCCGGCGACCGCGCGGCCATCGCGAGCCGCGTCCCATCAGCACCCACCCCCCCCCCGCGCGCGGCGGTCCGCATGACTGGACGGCAATTAGGGCGAGCCGGCGCCCTCGGGCGGCTCATTTGCAGCGGCGGCTGTCGGCGAACGGCCGGCGAGAACGCAAAAGCCAGAGCGCCACCAATTTGTCTTCTTCCTTCCTGTCCCGGGGGACCAATTGCGTAACGCGCGCTGCGGGGGCGGGCTTTTGGGAGGCTTTTGCAGCAAATGGCCACCGTTTTCCTCATGATAGCGCCGCATAGCAACAGAAATTTGGGGGAAGCATCCCCGCCGCAACGGTACATGCACCGTTCTGTCTCCAACGTCGACCGCAGCCTCTTCCCGAAACGCGGAGCCGTCTTTTGGCCATTCGACGAGTGAGGCGAGAGAAAAGACGGCAAGCGCGGCCGCGAAAGCGAGCGCTTGTCACCGTCCGCAAAGCCGAGCGACCTTTTCAATGCCGAGGCTCGGAAGGCCGACGCGCCGACCGCTAGCGGTTCATTTCCCGAAGGGGCGTCACTCCGATCGCGCTTTTCCTCCCTCGGGCACTGGAAGCGCTAGACGTCGTCACCTCATCCACCCGTCGACGCCGCAGCATCGGGAGCGGCCGGGGCCTCGCTCTCGCGCTCCGGGACGCTCGAATGCGGTCGCGATGGCCGGGGATCCGCCCGCCAACCGCCGCTTGCCCACTGAGCGCGCCGCGTGTTGAGCTGTCATCCCGTCGCCGTCAATCAAACGTCTGATTGGTTCTCTTGATGAGTAGCGCGCGCTCTGTGAGCAGTGAGGTCACGTTAACTTAGTCGCGAGGAGCTCGACAGAACGAGCTCGTCGGCCGATTAGCGCGTTAGCGCGTAGCCCGCCAACATTTCGCTCATTGGCTTGCGGCCCGGTAGCGAGCGACGTTTTCGCCGGTTGGCGTCAAGCTGGTGACGGCAGATATGAGGACGCGTTAGCTTGTGAGCATTGGGCTGAAACGATTGTTTGACGCTCACATCCTGCTGCCGAAATGCCGCCCGAATGCCAGAGGGTGTCACTTTCAAAATAAAAGCGGCGGATCGGGCCGCTCTCCACGAGGATCGGGGAAAGGTTTCCATTTGGGATATTGGGACGACGTCGCCAAAAGCCGCAAAAGGGGACGAGCGATCACAACGCGGAATGCCGGCAAACGGCAGAGAGCAACGCGGCGCCCGAGAAACGAGTCGAGCGCAAGAAGACGCCAACGAGCGACGGCCGCTCGGCGGGAGCGCTTGCCCGCGAGGGCGGAAGAAGAGTGACGGCGGCCCCCAGCGTCTGGCCGATGACGGCCGCCCGAAGGCGCGCGCGAGCGCGGGCAAACGCAAACGCGAGCGCGCGCGACAGTCGGGAAGAGGAGAGGACGCGTCAAGGTCGAGCGAGCTCATCCGTCATTCCTCCCGCGAGCGCGTTGCGGCCGAGCGGAAGAATCGCGACGCGGTTCCAAATCCTGCCGTCGTGAATGTCGGGGGGGCTTTTGTCATCGTCGTGGAAGCGGTCGTGCTGGAGGAGGCCTTTGAAAACCAAAAACGCTTCTTTTCAGTTTTGGCCACTGATTTCCGCTGAATCCGCAAAGCCTTGACGACGGCGCTGTCATTTTCAAATTCAATTCCATGCCAGTCTCGTATTTTCATTGGATTTTTTTGGGGGGGGGAAACAATCTTGATTTGGGGACGGAGCTGCGAAGAGGCGCACCAACAATCGACGGATTCACTGACAACGAATCAACCAGCGTGCTTTTGAATGGATGACTTGATTTGAAGACATCGTTCGGTCGAAAAACGCTCCGAATTTCCGCCTTGCCATCGGAAACCATCGGGGATTTGGCGGGCCTCCGCCAAAGCGGATTGCTCACATTTGTGTTGTTTGGGTTTGTTTTTTCGCCCCAAAACAAAACAAAACATTTGCAAACAACTGATCAGAGATGGCCAAAGCGGATTGCTTGCATTTGTGTTGTTTGGGTTTGTTTTTTTCGCCCCAAAACAAAACATTTGCAAACAACTGATCAGAGATGTGAACATTTTCCGTGAGGGGGCGCGAAAAACATGATTTGTCTTTCTCAAACGCTTCATGTGGAAGGAAAAAAAGCCCCCCCAGCTGGCAACATAGCAGCGGAAGCGGCGCATCCGTCAAAGCCCGATCCCGACACCGACGGTTGGACTCGGGGAGGGGGAACCTCGGAAAACGAGCGGGACCGCACGCGCGTCTGCAAATGTCCAAACGGCGGCGCCGCGGTTACGGCCATCCCCCCCCTCCCCCCTCCCCCTCGGCGGTTCGGACGGACGGGCGCGGCTTTTCGCTTCCTCTCTGCGTCCCAATATTTTTGCAAATGGTAATGATGTCATCACATCGCGGTCCTCCTCACCCTTCCGCGGCAGTCCGGCGGCGGCGACGCCTCCTCCTGCGAGGACAGAAAACGACGGCGGGGGCATTGAGGTGGAAGCTGGGGGAATACACGCGCGCGCGCACACACACGCGCGCAAGCTAGCGCATCCACTTGGAGCTGCGCCATATACGGCCGTGTTCTGTGGCTCACCCGCGGCGCACGGCCCAAACCTTTTTGGCGTGTGTGAGGAGCCCCAAATGAGCAAATAGAAATCATTCGCTTCCCCTCAAACAAGAAACGTTTGCCTTGAAGCCCTGCCGATCACGTTTGGCCTCTCGCGGCGGCATACGAAGGCACGTTGGCCATTTCGATGCCGGAGAGGACAGGAAAAGACTCGCTTTCACTTGACGACAAGCAAACGGATTCGCAAGGACTCCAAAAGAGCAAACGCATCCGCAAAAAAAACTGGACGGATGCCCTCGGAAGGGAGGGGCCGAGGAGAGCCTTCCGCCGACCCGGGTTGTCGTTAGCGCGTTGCTATCTTGGCAAAAAAGTGCACTTTGTTCACCATTTAACCTGAAGACAAAATTGAAGGTGTGGATTTGGCGGGGTTTTGTCGTTTTTGACCGGGTCTTGTTTGTCAGCAAAAGTGCATTTCGGAAACCATTCCAACTCGGCAAAAAGGGAAACAAACATCGCGTGCGGAATCGGGCTACGGGTCCGGACAGATTGGCAAGCTTCAAAAGACGTCCAAGATGAGCGACGGTATTGCCCTGAACACAAAAAGTCAATATCGCCCAAGTCTGAAAATTGTAGTATCACCATTCGCCGCTAGATGGCAGACATGGCTGAGTTGCGCTCACACAAAAAATAAAAAACAACAAAAAATACAGAAACCTGAATGTGAAGCCCTGCCTCGCCTTCATTTCCTTCCAATCTGTCTTAAAGTGTCAAGCTAGTGATGCTAATGCTAAGCTAACTTGCTCCTGTTTGCTCACAGCTCGGGTGCCGCCGCCGTGTGAGTACGGCTCGTTTGTTTGCGTGCCCGTGATGCAAATGAGGCAGCGAAATGCCGGCTGTGATTTTTCAAACCAAAAGGTCGGCGCGCCGCCTTTCCCGTCACCCGCTGCTAACGAGCCGCAATGTTGGCGGGG
>NW_017804802.1:291867-292280 GCF_001891065.2 Hippocampus comes
CGCTCGAGCCGCCCCCTCTCCACAAGCAGAGGCTCGGGAGGTCCGAGCGGCCTTTCTCCGCGGCGGAAGCATCAAGTGGATCTTTGGCGCCGCCTCGCGGCGGCGCGCCGCCACCGCCGCGGTAGCAAAGAGCAACTTCCGGGACGGAGGAGGCTTCCAATCCCGTTCGTCGTCGACTTGAGGTCTCGGTGTGCGCGCGTGCGTTGGGTGACGCGCTCAGTCTCTTCCTGTTCGTCTCGTCGTCCGCAGCGTCGCGGTCAAGTCGCGGAAGAGGAAGCCGAGCCCGAGTTTAGCTTTTGCTTTTTCTTTCCTTCGGCCGGTCGGCTCGGACGACGGCGCGATGAGCGCGTCGGCGGCGGCGGCGGCGGCGGCGGCCGTGCTGCTGGACCTCGCGCACGCCTGCGGCTGCGGCT
>NW_017804802.1:301629-302442 GCF_001891065.2 Hippocampus comes
CGAGCCCGCGGGGGCGCGGGCGGCTGCTGGGCTACGAGCGCGCGCTCTTCACGCCGCTCTACACGTTCACGTACCGGCTGGGCTGCGGCGCCGAGGCGCGGCCCGTCCGAGAGGTGGACGGTGACGTCGCGGCCATGCTGCGGGCGTTGCCGCCGGTGGGCGGGGCCATCCGCCTGCTGACGTCGTCGCTGATCCCAGGTGAGTCGACTCGCCGCTTTTCTGTCCTTTCTCGGAGCAGAATTCACTCGGCGACGAGGATTTTGAAAGCCGCACGCAGACGCTCGCGATGATCGATGACTTGTGTCTTGGCTTTTCCGAGCTCCCTTCGACTCTCCTTCCCGGATCTGATCCTGGATTCGCGGAAAACGGGAAGTAGGGCTTTTCCGACTGACGACGAGGAAAAGTGCGCCAGACGCAACCTTTCAATTCTGAGTTTCCAAGTCGGGGGGGATCGATCAATCGATCGATTAAAAACGAGTTCACCGACACAAATCAATCTGACGTCGTTTGCCCGTGGCGACTCTGCGGAGACAAAGACCGCGAATGACAAGAAACATCCATTTTGCTCTCATTCTTTATTGTGACATGAATGGCGGGCATGGAGGGGGGGGGGGGGGGGCGTGCGCCAGACGCAACCTTTCAATTCTGAGTTTCCAAGTCGGGGGGGATCGATCAATCGATCGATTAAAAACGAGTTCACCGACACAAATCAATCTGACGTCGTTTGCCCGTGGCGACTCTGCGGAGACAAAGACCGCGAATGACAAGAAACATCCATTTTGCTCTCATTCTTTATTGTGACATGAATGGCGG
>NW_017804802.1:307997-308479 GCF_001891065.2 Hippocampus comes
GGCCATGCTGCGGGCGTTGCCGCCGGTGGGCGGGGCCATCCGCCTGCTGACGTCGTCGCTGATCCCAGGTGAGTCGACTCGCCGCTTTTCTGTCCTTTCTCGGAGCAGAATTCACTCGGCGACGAGGATTTTGAAAGCCGCACGCAGACGCTCGCGATGATCGATGACTTGTGTCTTGGCTTTTCCGAGCTCCCTTCGACTCTCCTTCCCGGATCTGATCCTGGATTCGCGGAAAACGGGAAGTAGGGCTTTTCCGACTGACGACGAGGAAAAGTGCGCCAGACGCAACCTTTCAATTCTGAGTTTCCAAGTCGGGGGGGATCGATCAATCGATCGATTAAAAACGAGTTCACCGACACAAATCAATCTGACGTCGTTTGCCCGTGGCGACTCTGCGGAGACAAAGACCGCGAATGACAAGAAACATCCATTTTGCTCTCATTCTTTATTGTGACATGAATGGCGGGCATGGAGGGGTGGGG
>NW_017804802.1:308632-311683 GCF_001891065.2 Hippocampus comes
GTCGAGCCAGCCAGACGGCGGAACCGGCGGCGTTGGAGCAGCCGACGCTTTGTAGACGTTGTTCAAAAAGAAGTCAGTCGTTGGATGTCTTGGCTCCAAACTTTGACAATTTGGCGGTCGCCGCTTTCAAACTGGCCGTGCACGTGTGGCGGCCATGGCGTGGCCAATGCATAAGTGCCAAAAACCGAGCAAAAAACAACATCGTCTGCTCGAGTTTGTGCCGTGTTCAAATTTCTTTTGTCTCCCTCCCACGAAACGGCAAATATAAAAATCAAGAAAAAGCCGCCGGCCATCTGGCCGGCCTCTGGCGAACATGAAAGAGGCGCCCGGTTGAGGCAAGCGCGCAAGCAGCCGCTCCGACTGCGCCCCGCAGAGAAGCACGCTCAAAAAGAAGACGAGAGCCCATTGCCGGTGACGCTTTGAGCGCCTCGTCCGACGTTTTGAAGCCTCGCTAGAGCCCTCAAGCGGTCCCGGGGCCCAGTGCCGTTCCCGGCCGGGCCTCGCCCAATCCCCAGCCCGGAATGCTTCCTTCGCGCTTTCCTCACGTCGGCCGGCATTCGCATCACTCGCGTCGATACGCCGGGCACGCCGACGCGCGGCCGCCCGACGGAAGACCGACCTTCTGGACCCGCGCCGCGCGGAAAGGACAGAAGGACTCGCCGTCCACGACTCTCCGCGTTGACGTCTGCTCTCGACCCCCCCGTGCGTCGCCAGAGTGCTTCGGCCACGGCTTCAGCACGCGCGGCGGCGGCGTGTCCCGCGTGCCCGCCTTGTCCTCGTTGAACCTGTTCAGCAGCCCCCGCCGGCGAGACTCCGCCGCCCTGGTCCAGGAGAACCGGCGCCGTCTGGCGCTTCACGCCGGCTTCTACCCGCGCCCGCTCCAGATGCTCAAGGTGAGTAGCGGCGTTCTTTGGCTCCGACGGTGCCGCCCTCCCCCCCTCGCCCCTGACAGGAAGTGGGCCGTTGCGGCGCAGGTGGAGCATCGCGGCCGCGTGTGGGTGTTGGGCAAAGCCGAGCCGGAGCGCTACGACGCGGCGGTGACGGACCGGCCCGGCCGGGTCCTGGCCGCGCCGGGCGCCGACTGCGTCCCCGTGCTCTTTGCGGATCCCGTGGCCAAAGCGGTGGGCGTCGCTCACGCAGGTAGAGCCCATCGACGCAGATGCGGAGAAAGCGGGCGGGGAAGCGCCTTTCGACGCCTTCGCCGTCGTTTCCGCCGCACCTCGGGCGAAGCGAGCACCGCCGCGGGAGCCCTGTCGGGGGCCGGCCCGATCGATTGTCCTCTGAGACGTTGCTCGCGGTCATTGCTGCCCGCCCGCTAGGAAGCCAACACAGAAGGAGCCGAAATCAATGGAGTTGCGGCGCCGGCGCCAATGGACGGGTGAGCCCGAGGACGGCGACCAAGCTAAGCTCAGCGTCCTCTTTAGGCTGGAGGGGAACGCTGCTGGGCGTGGCGGCGGCGACGGTGGCGGCCATGACGACGGAGCTGGGCTGCGCTCGCGCCGACATCCTGGTGGTCTTGGGGCCCTCGGTGGGCCCGTGCTGCTTCGCGCTGGAGCCGGAACAGGCGGCCCGCTTCCGGCCGGACTGCGTGCGCCGGGCGCAGGGGCGCAGGCCCAACGTCGACCTCCGACTGGCCAACAGGTGGCGCCCTCGCTCCCCGCCTTTCCCGTCCTCCGTTTCCCTCTCCTGCGCTCTTCTTCCGCCTCCCCCTTCCCATCCCGCTCCTCTCCCCGCCCGTCTTCTCGGACTCAGCGGGCGTCTCCCCCGTTTGGCAGGCGGCAGCTGGAGGAGGCGGGCATCCCGCCGCACCACATCCAGGACGACTCCAGCGTGGCGCCGTGCACGGCGTGCCACCCGCGAGACTTCTTCTCGCACGTGCGGGACGGAGCCGAATTTGGCACCCAGGCGGGCTTCGTGTGGATCAAGGACGAGGCGGGGGCGCCGCCCGGATCCGCCCGGGAGGCTTCGGAGCGCCCTTCTTCGGCTCGCTCCCGGAGTCCGGAGTGAGCGACGACCTCGCCGGGCCTTTTGCGGCCCGGCCGGCTCGTCCTTTTCCGCGCTTTGGAGGCCCGCTTCGCGAATCGCTCATCGGGGCGGGGCGGGCGGCGCGGCGGCGGGCCGCTGAGCACGTCCGTCTCGCGGTCCGGTGGTGCAAACCGAGGCAAAAGTCGTCCCTCTGAGCCGCAACCGTTGGAAGCCTCCACGCGCGACTCCCATTTTCATGTCCGGGTCGCCTTCATGTCATGAAAATAAACAGCGTGGACTTGATGTTGCGTCGCTCATCCTGCTTCTCTTTCGTCAACGTCCAAGTTGGCAACATCCGCGCTTCTTTTCCTTCCCTCCTGTCTGTGTTGATCCTTCTTTCTTTCTTTCGTTCCTTCGGCTGATTTCGGTTCATCCCCCTTCAAACGTGTTGCTTTTCTCCTCCTTCCGTCTGTCCAAAGGACGCCCGTCAGCAAGACCGGAACGCCCCCCGGCGGCAGCTTTGGCGGCCGGCTGCAGGAGTTGTCACTCGTGCCAGCGCGCGGTCGAAAGTATGGGGAAAGCCCGGGACGTCTCCCGCCGATGATGACGAGCCCCCGCCTTCCCGGGACCGTGACGGCGACGCCCTTCAACGCGGCCGCGCTTCCTCGTCGACGAGTCGTCCGTCTTCCCGCTCTGCGCGCTCTCCCCGTTCGCGCCTCCGGAGGGCGCGAAGTCGCTCGAGCACGCAGAGCGCCGTGAGGCGCGCCTCAGGGTCGTGGTCCCAGCACTCCGTGACCGTCTCGCAGTAGGTGCTCATCCCCTGCGGGAGAGGCGCGTTAGCGCACTCGCACGTCGGCACGAGAAACGCGCCGGCCGTTACCTGATGCCTCGTCCATCCCGGCGGGATGTCGGGGCGTCGGCGCCCCCCGACGACCAAATCACGCATCCTGTCCACGCACGGACGCTCGCCCGCCGCGGCGCCGAACGGCGGCGCGTAGCTGTCGACCTCTGCACACAAGATGGCGCGCGCGTGAGCGAAGGCCAACGGTCGGCCGGCCGTGCCGACGCGTGGCTGCGGCTTGCCTC
>NW_017804802.1:313654-314670 GCF_001891065.2 Hippocampus comes
CGGCGGCGCGTAGCTGTCGACCTCTGCGCACAAGATGGCGCGCGCGTGAGCGAAGGCCAACGGTCGGCCGGCCGTGCCGACGCGTGGCTGCGGCTTGCCTCCGACGGCGCGGCACCGCGAAGCCATCTCCCAGAGGACCAGCGCCATGGAGTAGACGTCCATCTGCTTGAAGGATTCCCCGTCCTCCAGGTTGACGCGGGACTCCAGCGCCTCGGGCGCCATGTAGCGCGCCGTGCCCACCTCGGCACACACAAAGGGCATCCCGCGTCACGTCGCCCGAGCTCAAATGACGGACGGACGCGCGTCGCCGGCGCCCCACCTGTCCGCTGTTGGCAAAGTCGTCCGGCGTGAGCTCGGCGCGGAGTTGGACGGCCAGGCCAAAGTCGCACAGGACCACGTCTCCGTCGTCCTTCAGCAGCACGTTGCTGCTCTTCACGTCGCGGTGAGCCACGGCCACCTGAAACGCGTTAGCGTCAGCCGCGCGCATCATCCCGGGGACCGGCGCGTCCGCGAGCACACCGCAAATAAACATCGTGCGACGCCTTCGTCCCGAGCTTTCGTAGCTTCCGAGCACGCGACGACGTCGGCCGGCGCAGCCGACTTTTTGGGCGCAAGATGAGAACGGCCCGGCGGACGACGGTATAAGCGCGTTACCTTGGGCGCCCCCGCTGGCCACAGAGTGTCACTGTGCAGGTGCGCCAGGCCGCGCGCCAGGCCGCTCGCCATGGTGAGCAGCCGCTTCCAGTCCAGCACGTTCGCCGCCAGGAAGTCTTGGAGGTTGCCCAGCCCGTGATAGGCCAGCAGCAGCCAGTAGGCCCCGCCCCTCACCTGTCGAGCGGCACGTTCGTCAGCGCGGAAGCAGGCGCGCTCGGTCTCCATTCGTTTCGGGACGTGTCACCTGCGCCCCCAGGAATTCGATGACGTTGCGGTGCCTCATGCCGCCGTCGGCCAAGACGGCGGCCTCGCGCCTCCAGGAGGCCGCCCGCGCGGCGGGGAAAACCTTCGCCGCCACCGCC
>NW_017804802.1:314692-321204 GCF_001891065.2 Hippocampus comes
TCCGCCGCCGCCCACCGCCGCCTCCAGGCGGACGACCGGCGCCGGCGCGTCCGACTCGCCCGCCGTCCGGAGAAGCTCCGGAGGGCTTTTTCCCACCGGCGACAGGGTCGGCGGACGCGGGGGCCCCTCTTTGCGGCACGCGCGGGCCCTGTAGAGGGCGACGGCGATGACCAGCACCAAAACGGGCGGCGCCAGGCCGACCAGGACCACGGGGATCGCGTCTTTGCCCGGCGCGGGTGACAGACCTGAACAACGGCAACGGCGGTGGCGCGTCTGTGAAACGCCGCGCTACTTCCCGCGCGTTGGCACGTCGACGGGCCGACGTCACTCCACCGCGAGAGCGTCGCGACGGGTAGCGCGCGTCGTCGCTCACCGTCAGCGCGGCGGCGAAAGACGAGCTTGTCGTTGCACTCGTGGCGGCCGCGGCACGCGCACACCTTCAGCCCGCCCTCGGCCGGCGCCGCCGCGGTCATGCGGCACTCGTGGGACGTGGAGTTGAGCGGAAGCGCCCCCGCCCTCACGCCCTCCAACGGCCGCGTGGGATCGTGACACATGGTGCGCACGGACACGCTCGCGTTGGTCTCGCGCCTGCGCACAAGGAGCGCCGCCGCGTGAGTGCGCCCGCATCGCCGGAGCGGTCGCCGGAATGGCGCGTGGGCGCGTTCGCTCACCAGAGGGCCACGCAGATGTCGTGCGGGGACGAGCAGAAGGAGGACAGGGAGCAGTTGGAGAAGCACACGCGCTCCCCGCGGCGCTCGCCGCACGTCGGACTGGTCGCGTCGCACCACATGCACACGTTGAAGTTGAGATGGCCGCCAAACGCCGCCGCGGACACTAAGCGCACCGAAAACAACAACAACAACAACAACAGCGGCAGCGTTAATCGGGAGGGCAGATGTTCGAGCGTCAACTCCAAACAAATGGCTTCGGCTTACGCGGGACAACGGCGCCAAACAAGCACATCTTGCACCCGTGCCCGAAACGCAACGGGACGAGCGAATCGCGACGCGCTCCGGCCGGTCTGCCGCCGGTCTGCGAGAACGGCGGCACGGACGACGCGCCCCCTTCGTCCGCTCGGCGTGACCTCGCGGTCGGGCCTGCCCGGCCAAGCCTTGAAAAGATCCCGCGGGTCGGACGTCGGTCCCGCCGCGGCTGCGCCTTTTCCGGCCTTTGCGCTTCCGAGGCACTTTTGTCCCCGGGCGTTTTTTTCCTTTCAAGCGACTTTGCGAGCGTGCCGGCGAAGACGTCTTTTTTCTTTTTTTTCTTGGAGGCTCCACTTGGACGCACTTTGCTTTCTTGTCTTCTTTTTCACACGGTTCCCGTTTGGCCGTCGGCGAGACGTCTTTTCCGTTTCGTTGCGCGTTTGAATCCACGTCTGCTGCAACTTGACCGCCTTTCTTCCGGGTCAGCTTTCATTTCGGGATGTTTTGTTTTCACTTTGGTTTCATTCCGTCGTGTGATATTTGTTTCTTTTTAGGCGGCTGCTTGCGATCTGGCTCCAACGTTGGCCGGTCTCGATTTACAGCCCTTGTTTTCCAAATCGTTGCTTGTTTTTGGGCGGGGGCGACTTGTGGACAACATGGGGCTTTTTTGGAGGGGAGGGGGAAGGTATGGTGCCTCCTTCCCCCCGCGCCCTCACTGGTGCCCTCGACTCACTCGCTTGGCCGCTGACGGCTTCCGACGCGACTTGACTTCTTTTGACGCCCTCGTCCGACTCGTGCGCCGGCACCGCGCGCGCCCGCACGCACACTGGCGTCTTTTGTCTTCGCCGGCGAAGACGAGGGCGACTGGCACCGGGCTGCGCCCGAGCGCGCGTGCGAAGAGGCCCCGCGCAGACGACCGCGGATGTCGAGTGTGTGCCGGAGATGAGCGCGGAGGCTTTCGGCGCGAGTGGGGAGAGAAGAGGCGCGACGACGGCTCGGGAGACGCGCGGAAGGTCGTCAAAGGTCAAAGTCTGCTCCAGAAACGCGGAGCGTGGACCGCGCGGAGCTGCCTGCCGCTTTCGTCAGGCTACGGTGAAAACCAGGGAAGACGAAAAAGAAAGCAACGGCAACGGCAACCCCCCTTCTCATGTTCCGCCCCGATCCCACCACGCACACACACACAAAGTGGTGTCAAGTCGCACAACTCACAGCTGATGATGATGATGATGAGTTGGTTGGTCCACATGATGAAGACAATTGAAATCTCGGGGTCCAAATCAAAGAGCGCGGGGGCGCGCGTGGGGGCGCGCGAGCGAGTCCAGATGTTTTCCATCCAGATGTGAGCCGGCCCCGCCCACAGTGGCCAGCCATTGGTTCAGCCTTCCGTGACGTCACGAGCATGTGTTCATTTAAAACAACAAAAAAGAAATGAAATATCCTCTGAAATAAATATTCCAATGAAAATCATTGGAATCTTGCTCTTGCATTTAAGACGTCCTCTTTTTGGATGATTTACAAGTTTCCCCAGGTGTCGTTGACTTTTTGAAATTCTTTGTCCCGTTCGGCGCGAGACGACTCGTGTTGCTTTGCCGGCCCCTGCTGGCCATTGAGCGCAATTATTTCCTCGGCACGGCCTCTCGTGACGACCGCCCTGCTTCCGGGTTGCTCAAGCTTTCCCTTTCCGACGTCGCCTCTCGCTCTTGAGGCTTTTCTTCCCGCAAGTAACGAAGACGCCAAGATTGGATTTTGCTCCGGCTTCGGACTCGGGCCTTGGGAGCTCGTTTGCCGGCTCTCCACTTGTGTTGGGCGCACATTCGGAGAGAAGACGACGAGGGACCGAATGACGTCAAGAAGTTTGACCAACGGGAACGATTAACAGCCAAACGTTTTATTTTCAAAGTTAATGACAGCAAAAGACGACTCGGCACCAAAGAAGAAAAATCCAAACGAAGACACAGAGCGAGCCGAGCACTCGCCGTCGGCGCCGCTGCGCTTTTGGGCGCACCGCCTGCATTTGCTCGCGACGGAAGCCGACAGTGAAAAGCCCTCGGCTGGCAAACAACGTTCCAAACGGCCTCGTGGGCGAAAAGGCTACAAAGGGAGCATTTTGCCGCAATGCCGCGGGCTACGGCCTTTGGCCTGCGCCGCCCTCCCTAGCGTCTGGCCTGCATCATATCTAAAAAAAAAAAAAAAATCTCATCTTGAATCTTTTGTCATGACACCAATGTCAATATGTTGGAAAATGAAGTCAACAGTGAGTTGTAATTTCACGGCTTTAGTACGGCTGCAGTTTATTTTGTTTCTTCCCTAGTCCATCGCCCGCAAATGCTCCATTTGTGGCATCAAGGACGCCGGAAGGTCATTGCCAGTCAAAACATTTGGTGGACTCCACGTCGGCAGCTCCCCACTCCCAGAAGGAAGCCCGACGCTAACATAGTAGCACGTTGCGGTGAGAAAGCGCCATGAGCTGAGCGTTTGTCTCTTTGCCGGGTCCACCTCACATCTGCTCACCAGCAAGTCATTTTTATTTGGAAGAAATATTAAAGAGGAACTAAAGCAAGTGTGGACTTTTGGCAAAATGTTGTATGTGCCAGCAATGGTCAAAACACGCATCTGTGAATGATTTTTTTTTTGGGGGGGAGGGGGGGGGGGAAATAAGAAACACCGCAAATGATTCTTCCATCGCACATGGGAGCACGCGTGGCTCAGCAGGAAGTGCGAGCGTGTCATGCCGTCAGCATCCAAGGCCATTGGGCATGTTCATTTGATTTTTTTTTTGCCTTTGAAAAGTCGGTCGCTGGCCGTTGCGAGTGTAACGATAGCGCCATTAATTAGCCTTTTTTTTTGCATATACATTTAAAAGATGATTTGTTGACATGACACAGAACAATATTTTGGCATCTCGCACTGAGTTAAAAAACAAAAAAGTGTTAGGACCTATCGTCCGAAAGCGACGTGATGAGCGAAGAGCGGCGGCTAGCGCGTTGATGACCGCACGCTTAGCACGGGGCTTTGCGGAGAAACCTGGCGGATCCTCGGCGGCGGCCGCCGACAAAGTGCAAAGAGTCTGACGGTGCTCACGCGTGTGCCTCGGTGCTACGCTAAGCTAGGCCAGGCCGGGCTAGGTGTCGGCGTTTCCGTTCTCCTCGGGCTGCAGCTGCTCCTTCTCCAGGCAATCCTCCTGCGGGGGGCGCACTCGCTTGAAGAAGCCCAGCTGGACGCACACACGACACACACACACACAAGCATCAAATGGCCTTATCAGAGCCCATTCGACATTATCCCAACATGGAAACTGCGCGTGCGTGTCAGCAAGTCGCCGACATGGTTTTTACGCCGCATGAGGCGCTCGGCCGCAGACTTTTTCCCACCTTGGCGAGATTTGCCGTCAACGTTTGAGTCAAACATTCAACAGGTTAAGTTGCGGCTTGGAGCCGATTTGCTAAAGCGATGATGCGAGCGCAAAAGTCGTAAAGACACAAAGCTGTCGTCCGTCCGTCCTTGCCGAAATTTGACCAAGCAGAAGCTCTCCTCCCATTGGTTGGCAGACTTCACCCGAAAGCCAGAAGCAGAAATTCTGACGGCACTTGCCCTCAAAAGTCGACTTGCCGGGGCAGTCGGCCGATTTCAGTCAAGAGTTTTTTTTTTTTTCTTCACAGTGACGGCGGCCACTTGGAAGCGGCGTTGTTCGCTCACCTTGTACATGATGAAGATGAGCAGCGCCAGCAGCAGCAAGCCGGCCAGCACGGCCAGCGCCACCACCCATCCCGGCACCGGCTGGGGGGCGTCCGCCACCCACAGCACCGACACGCTAACCTGCGGCCAAAAAGACATTAGCGCGTCGAGCGCCGGCCGCCGCGCGCCCGCGTCTCACTCACGGTGGTGCTGTTGGACGGCAGCGTGGCCGGAATCTTCTTGTAGGGCATCTGGATGACGTTGAAGGAGGCGGACGACACCAACACGTACGAGCGGTTCTCGTTCTCCGCCTACGCGAGTGGACGCACACAACAAGGTCACGCCGTTCCGGAGCACACGCCCGCGCGAGCGCACGCGCGTGCGTACTCTGAGGAAGTTGTTGACGTCCAGTCGGGAGTAAATGAAGACGATGGCGTTCTTCTTCCTCTCCAGGCGGCCCACCTGACAGCGAAGCTTCACGCAGGCCGCCGCGCCGCAGTCCTGCACGTGCGCGCAAAGCCGTCAAGCCGCCGTCCGCGGCGGGCGGCGAGCGCCGACGCTTTTACCAGCTTGACGAGGTCGTCGTCTCGCGCCTCCAGATCCCGCTTGCGCAGGCGCTTGCGCTCGCGTCCTTCCGTCTGTCCGTCTCCGGCGCTGGCGTTTTTCAGCGCGGCCGACGCCGACGCCGGGGGGCTCTCCAGCTGTCGGCGGCAAAGCGGCATCAGCGTCCTTTGGGACGGCGCGTGAAAAGAAGCCGCGCGCCGGCGGCGGTAACGAGGCCCGACAAACGGGCCGCGACGAGCGCGCAAATGGCGTCTTACGGTGACGTTGCGCGGGTTGAGTCGCACGTCGGCGGAGCAGTTGACGGGTCCTTCCGTGTCCAAGTGGGTGATGTAGAGCAGGGAGGCGTTGTTGTACGCGTACGGCCACTCCACCTCCAGCGCCGCCCGGCTCAGCGTGCTGGGGCCGCTGTTCAGCAGCTGCGCGCAAAAGCACAAAAGCCATCCGGGCGCCGCCGGGCCCGCGGGCGGCCGCTCGGTGCCCGGGGACCTTCGACGCCCCGAGGCCGACACCCTCGGACGCGGCGCGCGCGTACCTCGTAGACGTGCACAATTTGCGGGCCGACGTCGTCGCCGGTGAGCGGAGGGACTTTGGGTTGCCAGTTGGCGATGGGAAGCAACAGCTGGCCGGGAGACGACGTGCTGCGAACGTCCGATCCCGGACAATCCGTCGTTAGTCGCGGCCGCCGCGAGACACTCGGCATCGAGTCAAACCATCAACGCGACACATCACACGAAAACGCGGACAGTCGCGCGACCGCTTCCGCCATCCGCGTCGAACGCGCACGGCGGTCGAGAGCAAAAGCGGACGCGCGTCTGCTGAAACGACGCCCAAATCGAGAGCGAGACCCATTTGAAGCTCGAGATGCCCGAGAGGCTCGTTTTTGCTTCCCCTTTCGAAAAGGTTTGGGCGCCCCTCGAGTCGAGTCCACGGGCTAACGGAAAAAAAAAAGTTCCTTTGACAAAGAGCCGCCACGTCAAGGCGCGAGCGAGCGTGCGTGCGTTACCCTCGTATGGAGACTTGCGCCACCACGATGAGCTTGGTGACGCTGGACACTCTGGCGCTGGTGCTGTTGAACTGGTTGGAGCTGCAAAGAAAGGCGTGAAAGGCGCGAGCCGAGCCCGAGGGGGCTCCTCTTGGCTCGGGGGGGACGGCGGCGGCGCGTCTGACCTGACCATCTGCAGGTCAAAGCGCACGTCCGTGTCGTCCTCCGACAGCTGATGGACGCCGAAGCGCAGCTCGGCCAGCACCTGCCCGCCAATCCCGAAGCGCCGCCGCCGCAGGAACGGGAACGGCGTCATGCCGGGGAGCGGGAAACAACTCCATGTGAGATGGGGGGGGGGGGGGGGGGGG